>NC_056586.1:29371809-29545497 GCF_018340385.1 Cyprinus carpio | reverse complement strand
AAGCGCAATGGACGAATGAGAGTCTGCCATGACAAAGTGCCGTCTTGCTCACAATCTGCTGCAGATGAAAATGGGCAGAGGAGAGTTGGATTTGATGGGCCAGGCGTGCTGAGTAAGACAGCATTGCTGGCCATCGGTTCTGCTACATTAGCACTTATTGCACTGGCTGGGAGGTAATGGAACCATGAGCTGGGGTGAGGGGGTGGGGGGCAATGTTTTAAAGCATAAATTTAGTGAGCAGAAACAATTTGATTGGTGTTTCGGTAGAAGCTTATGCCTGTGAAATGCATCATATCACATGGAATTTAAAATGTGCATTAGGCTGCATCAAAGCTCATCCAATAACATAACAGATAAGCTTTTAAAGTGACTTAAAATGCAAAATTATGTGATGAAACATGATGTACTAAACTGATTTGAAAAGTTTTTCTTTTTGAAGTCAACATGAAACAAATATCAACCCTACTTGATAGAACATGGCAACCTGCGATTGATACCTCAAAGGGATAGTTCACCAAAAAAATTTGCACAAAAGATATTGTGAAAAATGTCTGTGTTTCTTGTCCGTAACATAAAAGTCAGTGGGGTTCAATGTGGTATTGAATCCCCTTTACAGTCCTTTTAATTGTATGGACAAAAACTTTTTTTTTTTAAAGAGTATCTTTTATGTTTTGCAGAAGAAAGCAATGTTTGAAATGATACAGAGCCCCTAATGTAACAAAGTGATGGAAAAAAACATAAGCTGGGAGGAGTATTTAAATGCTGTTGCAGTCTCTTGTAAAACTTTGTGTTCATTTCACTCATAAAAATATTGCATTTGATATAGAAAACTGGGCCCCATCATACACCCGCGCAATGTGGCGTCAGGCGCAGCGCAAGTGTTTTTTGCTAGTTTCAGCCCGACGCAGTTAGTAATATGCGCCTATAGGCAGGTGAACAACGCACATACACTCTGCTTATTACACACACAGGGACATGTAGCAGTGCACACACATGCCAAATATTAAATTACAATGTAAAAGATTATTATTGTGGTCCGTAGATGGTCTGCTCATGCGCTTTAACCTCGTGCACGAGCAGATCCATTGCCTCTCTAGAGAAGCATTCAGTCTTTGCTCTAGCAAATTCCGCCATGTAATAAATAGTGAATACACCATGGTGCGAGTGCAACTGGCCTTAAAGGGAATGGGAGATGAGACTCTGATTGGTTTATTGCAAGTTATGCCCAAAACACAACCATGACTCATTAAGAGAATGGGGGGGGGGGGATTTGAACTATGATTTTAAGGAGTTATTTCCATCTAAACCAAACCTTAAACAATTTTGTTGTTGTAACCTAATGTATTTAGAAATAGCATTTTGACTTGAATTACAGTTATTAAAAAAAAAAAAAATCACAATAGCCAACTAATAAAAAAATAAAAAAATAAATAAAATAACACTAATAATAATAATTCTCATCGGATATCCTAGTTCTCATGAAAATAAGTCACACTGTGGAAGTAAAATGGTAGACAGTGCTTCATGTTGACTTTATTGGTTCAGGGTGTACTCTTGGTACTTGTGTTATCATCTAAGAGTGAAAGGCAAATTTATTTTCATAGTGAAAGGACCAAGAGTATTACTTGACAGGAAAAAGGCGCAATTGACCACGCGTCACACAGCTGTGGCCATGAACTCAGAACTGTGCAAGAAAATCTATGAATTCAAAGTCATAGTGATATTTTCATTATTTACAGTGTGTGCTCCATTTAATTAAACTCCGCTTGACCTGAGATTACACATACCAAATCCACTGGCTCTTCACATCATGCACAAAAAAACAAACAAACAAAAAACATTAATGATTAAATATTAGGAGCAATTAGTCGTAAACACATTCAGAGTGAATTTACACAATGGCAGGGTTCTTACAGTATACCCTCATGGTCATGCTAGTCTCGAGAGCTCGAGGAGCAGCTGGGTTCTTCGCTCGACATGTCAGCTGCCGTGCATTGTCTGAACTTCGTGCCCTGATGCTGTAAAGAGAGAGCAGGGTTGAATTGCGTTAATGCGTTTCACACTGTGGCACTCTCTCATCCCTGATGTTGCCACATTTACCCACAAACCCACTAAGCTCATAACTTTACTCCATTCTCCAGCCTGGAGCGCTGCCAGCGTTCACTTAACTGTACCTGGCCTTCAAGATTTGTTTTGTCAGCAATACCTTATTCAATAGTGCAGCAAAAGTGGAATGCAGAAAATTTTCTGAGGAAAACATTTAGGGTTTGCCCATAGACTAAACATTTATGAGGCTGCAGAATCTAAGTCAGTCTAGGTAATTATAAGCATGCAAAGTTAAAAAGGAAAAGGTTTTAATAAAGAAAACATGTAGGTTTACAGTGTAACACTACTGGAATGGGATACTGGTACGGAGGATTCTACAATTGAAGGAACAAAGTCCAGTGTCATTTCGCACATCATTCCATCTGGTAGATTTTCTTTCTTTTGTATGACACAAAAGGATATGTTAAGCAGAATGTCCAGGCTGCTCATTTGCAATAAAAATGAAAGTGAGGCTTTTAAGTTCCAAATATGGAAAAAATTAAAATAAAAAAAAACACCATGAAGTGACACTTTGGGGTGATATTTCAAGACTTCTGAATTTCTGACTTCTTTAAATAAATAAAAATAAACAAAAACATACAGGTTGGGAATGACATGAAAGTGGATAAATATGAGAATTTACATTTTTGGGATAACTGTTCCTTGAAATATTGCTTGAATACCCAAAGGCCTATTGTCCTATCACTACACTACCATCCCTCAAAAAAAAATGTTGGTGAAATGAAAGTGAAATATTGAAAGTTAAAATTAAAAAACAAAATTTCAAGAGGTCAGTCTCTTCCAATCTTTGCATATTTGCCTATATTATATACAGTATATACAACATGACCTTAGTTATTTTCTAATTTTGAAATGACAAATTGTGAAAGACATACAATAAAAGGTAAAGTGGTGACAAGAATTCAGCTGCAAAGAGCCTTCTACACCTTCATTGTTCGCACTCAGACTTACACGACTTCAGCATGAGTGTTCAGAAGTTTATCCTGTGAGCCTGACATTGTGAAAGAATCGGTTTCCGTCAGCTCCTCTCCATCTGAGAAAAAAGAAAAAAGAAGACGAGAGAAAAAAAACAACAGAAGTTATAGAGTCAGTAAGCTGCCTCGGGGTACTTCTTGCCAAGGGAAGGCGTGACACAAACTTAGTAAATGAATCATGAAGTCTCTTGGTCTGAGTTTACAGCCACTGCTTTGAAAGCTCCCTGCGAGAGTTTTCATCTTTTATCGGCGTTGCGTATCTACAGTGTAATTCTCTCAAAAGTGCCCCACTTAATGGACGTAATAAAGAGTCGGGCTCTTAAACTACACCGTACCTCTAAACATGGTGATTTCTGCAGGAGGTTTTGCATCAGGAGCGATGCAGGTCACCGTGTATTCGTCTCCCTCCACCCACGGCTCATCAGACTCCAGCTGGATGTACGGCTGTGAAGGCGGGACTGACAAGAGAGAGAGAGTGCGGAGAAGGTGAGGAGTGATTAACCGGCAGGGGATTGTCACAATATATTATTTTATTGCAAGCTGTGAACTCATTTGGTGTCTGGTTGAAGAGATATTTCAGAGCTTTAACACACACACATGAGCAGACATGAGCACATACATACACTTGTGTTACTGAGCTTCGGAGCGAGCTACTTTGCAGACAAAATTGATGAAATGGCCACTCAATAAGCTAAATTTAAAGTGTTCTGGCTATATCATGGAAACATGGTTCATAGAGAGTAAATATTGTCTTATTTTCTGGGGTCAATGCATTTAAAACATTCATTTGTATGTGATAAATTATGAAAAGAAATAATCTTGCCAACCTAACCTGTACATAAATTTCATAAAAAAGAATATGGATAAATCAATACTTTATTAAGGGAAGGCAAGTTTTTTTATATAGCACATTTCGAACACAATGTTAATTCAAAGTGCTTTACATAAAAGAAAGTAAAATAATCATGAAAAATAAATCACAAATATAAAACAAGGAATTTAAAAACTGAAAATTATTTAAAAATTGATTTAATGATTTTACATAAAATACAGTGCAATCAGTTCGGACATCGCACAGTTTTGAGTCTATATTTAAAATGGGTAATGTTTTAGCACATTTGATCTCTTCTGAAAGCTGATTCCAACGGTTCTGGCACATCCAATTGTTAATTTCATCAATGCATTGGCAGAGGGAGTCAATGGGGCTGTAGTCATTTGGTGATAAGGTTAGGTAAATCTGGGTATCATCAGCATAGCTGTGATAGGCAATTTGGTTCTTTCTCATTATTTGACTTAGTGGGAGCATATACAGGCTAAACAAGAGTGGTGCAAGAATTGAGCCTTGTGGGACTCCGCATGTCATGGACGTCCACTTAGACTTATGAAAGTGAAAAAAGTGACGTGGCATACAGCCAAGTATGGTGACCCATACTCGGAATTCGTGCTCTGCTTTTAACCCATCCAAAGTGCACACACACAGCTGTGAAAACACACACAGCAGTGAACACACACCCGGAGCAGTGGGCAGCCATTTATGCTGCAGCTCCCGGGGAGCAGTTGGGGGTTCGGTGCCTTGCTCAAGGGCACCTCAGTCGTGTTATTGAGGGTGGAGAGAGCACTGTACATGCACTCCCCCCACCTACAATTCCTGCCAGCCCGAGACTCAAACTCTCAACCCTTGGATTGCGAGTCCAACTCTCTAACCATTAGGCCACAACTTCCGCCTTATGCTCTCCTATACTCACATATAATAACCTCAATAACCTCAATATTCTCTCAATAACCTCTCCCTTCTAAGTATGACCTGAACCATTTGAGTACCATCCCAGAAAGCACGACCCAGTTTTCCAGTCTCTGTAGAAGTATATTATGATCGACAGTGTCAAACGCAGCACTGAGATCTAGTAATACCAGCACTGATATTTTGCCAGAATCAGAATTTAAGTGAATATCATTTATTATCTTAATGAGTGCTCTCTCTGTGCTGTGAATTGCCCAGGTATCCATTTGAGTTTAAGTATTTGTTCAGCTGATTAAAAACTAAATTTTCTATAATTTCGCCTATAAAAGAAAGATTTGATATTGGCCTATAATTGCTCAAAATGGGGTTATCAAGACTGATCTTTTTCAGAAGGGGCTTAACAACTGCAGTTTTCAGGGAGTTTGGAAAAGTCCCAGAAAGAAGTGAGGCATTCACCACTTCTAAGAGATCTGCTTCTAAACAGTTAAGCACACTTTAGAAAAAAGATGTGGGAAGTGTGTCAAGATTGCAGGTTGACGATTTTAGGTCCTGCACTATTTCTTCCAAAATTTTGCTATCAATTGCTTCAAAAATAGACATTGTATCTTCTTTTTGATATTGCGGCCAAATCTGTCTGCCCTCTGCATAACTTGAGGTAGTGCTAATCACCTTCCTGATATTAATCGAACGCAGCGTTAGTTCAGTCAGGCCATGAAGGCATAGTGCTGTGACCAGCTGACGCGGTCAGCTGTCAAATCGCTCCAATCACTACCATTCTCCTATTGGACATAATACATATATACGTGGCACTACTGCTCGGTAAGTTTGCTCAAACGGCTCGCAACCCTCCCTTCCTCCCCATTATAAGCATGAGCATATTACCGTGCACCTTCTGGTTGTCGTCTTCTTTGTTTCAGATCACTAAGGCTTTCAAGTCCCACTTGGCGTGGATCTCACTGCTGAGAGACACTCATCCTCATAACCAAGCTACAGGATAGACATCCCACTGCCACATCTACATGATTACCACTGTTCGCTTTTAAAGACATTATTTAGTGTCTTTATTGTCATGTATTTACAAGCCGATGGTTCTGGGGGGTTAATGTTTAAGCTCTTGTATGTTCAATTATTTGGGAGCAAGAACCCCCATAAGGAACCATACTGCCAAAGATAAATTGTGTTCCATAAACTCAAGTAACTTGCCAAAGTGGTCCTGTCTGAAATTATCTTTTCAGAAAAAAAGGAAGCAAACTCATTGCATTTGCTGTCTGAGAGCATTTCACTGGGAATCTGACTTGGGGGGTTTGTCAGTCTCTCAACAGTAGCAAAAAGAGTGCGAGTGTTGTTTAACTTACTGTTTATAAGGTTTGAGAAGAAACTCTGTCTAGCTGCAGCTAGTTCCACATTGAAAGCATGAAGGCTGTCTTTATAGATCCAATAGTGAATTTCAAGTTTCGTCTTCCGCCACATCCGCTCGGCTTTTCTGCATTGTCTTTTCATACTCTGTACTAATGTTGATTTTCTCCAAGCTGATTGTCTTCTTACTGACTATTACAGGAGCAATATCATCAATAACATTCTTAACTTTTGAGTTAAAGGAATCAAGGAGAAGATCAACAGAGTCTGCAGAAATGCTTGGTGTTATAGCCTCCATAAATAGCACACTAGTGTTCTCGTTAATGCATCTCCTTCTGACAGAGACTGATCTAGATTCAGTGGTAGCAGAGATCAATATATCAAGGAAGATACAGGAGTGATCAGATAGCGCTATGTCCTTAATCACAATGTATGAAATGTTTAGACCCCTACTGATGATTAAATCTAGAGTGTGTCCTCGACTGTGTGGGTCCATGCACATGCTGAATCAGGTCAAAAGTGTTTAAAACAGTTATAATTTCTTTTGTAGATTTGTTTTCTGCATTATCTATGTGAATATTTAAATCCCCTGCAATAGCAAAAGAGTCAAACTGAGGAAATCATTGATGGCATTTCTGTGACCTCTTCAACAAAGGCTGGAGAGTACTTTGGAGGCCTGTGAATAGTGATAAACAGAATGCGTGGAGCACCTTTCAACACATTCCCTAGATATTCAAAAGACAAGTACTGACCAAATGACACTTGCTTGCACTGATAGACATCTTTAAATAGAGTGCGAAATCTGCATGTTCGAAAGAGTTTTGAAAAACATTTATGAATTACATTTTAAAATATATTAAAAAGGAAAATCATTTTCAATTGTAATATTTCACAATATCACTGTATTTTTGATCAAAAAAATACAGTAAATGCATGGCCAAATTTCCAAATAATGCAAAACAGAATACACTCAAATTCCCTTTAGGGGAAAATGAAACCAGTGAGGCTCAGTAAAGTTGACTTTGCACATTAAACCCGGATAGGAGAAATGTAATCAGTGAAAACATTACATATTTCATCTGTAAGGGCAGAGTCAGCATTTGGTTTACACTGTGTCCTGACTAAAGCAATAAATGCTATTTCATTAATGTTAAACGCATTCACACTGACAGCGCTTTGCAGCAACAAACAACCAGAAGTCATTCATTTTCCATGAGGGCTGGCGATCTGAGGCAGCATTAGCGTGAGAGACAAAGTTAAGCAAAGTTGAACTTAATGAAAATGCTCAATGACACAACCCAGCGAATGCCAATGGGAGCACAGATAAGTTCTGAGAGGTTTTTAGCATGTTGCTATGCTGCTAAGGCATTTTGGCCAAGTCAAAGCTCCACTTTCAAGTCTTTATTCTCTGATACTCTCTAGATATGGCTCTGGTCCACCCTTCAGTGTAAATCAAACAGATTTGGACCTGTTTTATCATCTGCCGGGAATAAAAGATTTAAGTCTTCGAAGTCTTCAAAAAGTAAAAGCTTCCCACTTTTCAGTGTTCCGTATTTTTTAGTTATCATTCATATCAGTGTGTCCAGCTTATAGTAATCTCTCTCTCTCTCTCTCTCTCTCTCTCTCTCTCTCTCTCTTTCTCTGATTTACTTGGAATGTTATTTAGTAAAGGGTCAGGTTGCGGTGGAATATGCATACTGCAAATTTATAAATAATATGCGATTTTTGATGTGAGATGGAGTGTGAAAAATGCTCTTGTGGTGAGAGTTGAGTTTGGAGAGTTATGGTTTAATTGGTGAATTGTAAAGATTGTTTCTAAACTAAATGTAAAAAAAAGTCTCTCTCTCTCTCTCTCTCTCTCTCTCTCTCTCTCTCTCTATATATATATATATATATATATATATATATATATACATATACATATATACCTGTGTGTGTATATGTAGATTTCAATACAGAAATATTAAGCAGCGCAGAGCAGCAAATCAGCATATTAAAATGATTTCTGAAGGATCATGTGACACTGAAGACTGGAGTAATGATGCTGAAAATTCAGCTTTGCATCACAGGAATAAATTACATTGTAAAATATATTTAAAAAGAAAACAGTTGTTTTAAACTGTAATATTTAACAATATTACTGCTTTTACTGTATATATTATAAAATAAATGCAGCCTTGGTGAGCATGAGAAATGGCTTAAAAAAAATAAAGCAAATAAGTCATTTAAAAATTTTGTGGGTTGATCTCTGCAGATTTATAATTTATTCATTAAATACAATGCATGCATTAATAAATTACACAGGTTGTGTAAAATATGAATTCACTTATGTTTATCCACTGGTCCAACATATAAAAAAGCCTTTGGCATCTTTCATGTTTTATTTAGCTTTGTTTTGGCTATTTTTACTGAGATTTTTAAAACTCAAATTACTACTTCATAACTGCAGTCGGATCTGTAAGTTTCCCAGGTGCACTTAAAAAAGACAATACAATAAAAACAGATATTATTCAACAAATGGATGGAATTAGTCCTAATTGTTTAATGCTTTGAAACAAATAGTAAAACAATATGTTTTGGTTAACTAAATTGGTCCTGCAGTGTGTTGTCTGCAGTGGTTATATGGATCTTTATATGCTATATGACAACTTTTACTTCAGTAGGGCCATTTTTCCATAAGATCTTACTTAGGGCCTCACAAACCTCTTCACACTGTTTTTTAAGATCTTCATGAAGGGCTTCGGAGTGTTTCTTGGTTGTTTTCTATCAGAGCACTTTCGCTTTCCCCGGCCTCAGCACGACACTGAAGAAGAGCACCATCTCATTATCAATTGAAACGCCTGTGTGAATCACCGACGGATGATGAAGCACAGCCACTGCGCTGTCGACAAGCCTGTGGAAATGCACTAAATGCTAATCTAGCATAGCGCTCTGCTTACAGGGAAAAAAGAAAAAGAGCAGCAGTAACAGTGCTGCAAATCACCTCCAGCAGAAGAGACGCGCACGCCGCCGATCAAAGCGCTCCCTCTCACCTCTCTGCTGCACAACTTTCCCCTGCATCGCTCGGGGCTACAGAGCTCTTCCCGGCACTTTTGACGAGAGAGAGTGAAAATCAGTTTTTGTGCTCTGTTCAAACGAATCGAACTCAAATGTGGCACTGTCCAGGTTTACCCTGGTAGCAAAGTTTACCCACTGTGAGCTTGATATTGGATGGAAAAGTGTGAAACAGGATTATTTTTGGTTGTACAATGTGTAAGGAAAAATCATAAAATCCTGCTTATGAACTTAAGGCTGTTCACACAGGAAGCGTTTTAGCATTAAAAAACCTAGATGGTGCAAAACCAAAAAGCTGAACTATTAAAAGGGAAAAATGTAAATATGATTAAACATTTAAATAACTGAAAAGAAAGAACACATCCTGAGTAAATGGTGCATTAAACTCTTAACTTAGACAATAAAGTATGACAGCTTTCTGTGTAATAGTCTAAACAGCAACATCTTACAGGAAAATAGCATTATGATTAAAACAATAAAAAAATCAATTAACTATAAAATTGTTTATATGCATGTTTATGTGATATTTATTGTTTATATGCACTTGAGAGAACTTATTGTTTCTGTTTCTCTATAAAATAAAATTAAAATAACAAATGAAAAAAATACATTTATATGTATAAATATTAAAACGTATATATATATATATATATAATATATATATATATATATATATATATATATATATATATATACACACATGAAAAATGAAAATTCACTACTCACTACAATAGCATATTATTAAAAAATATAAAGTCAGAATTTTTTTTTTAAAAATCCACCATTTTAGAAATGAAAGACATTAATGTTTATATATTTATATGTATAAATATAAAAAGGAAAATGTACAAAAAACAAAAATATATTCAATACACACACGTATATATAAGAACAAAAAATGCACTACAATAAAAAGCATATTATAAAAATATAAAATTATAAAATAAAATAAAAATCTATATATTATTATAATATTTTACATTTTTTTTTCATATTTTTCTAATAAATAAATAATAAAAGAAAAGTTAGTCACTTTAATTCACAGTCAAATAAGATAATTTGGGTTAAGCAAAAACTAAAGCACATTTTTGGCTTGGTGATATATAGCAGAGCTTAAAAAAATAAAATAAATAATAAAAATAAAATCCCAACCAAAAAGCGCTTCCTACAACAACATTAGAAAAAAAGGGGGCAATGTTACATAACCAATGCACTATCAAATACTTAATTTCAGTATGGGAAAACCCTAACAGATTAACTGAAGGAATATCTAGTGAGGATTGGCATATGGTAATGAGCCTCAGTGGTGTTGTTCAGGTAGACAGTTGCTCCCTGGAGTTTGTAGGCACTAGGGGGCGTTATTGCTGTGTACAGCTCGGGCGGTGAGGAGCCAGGGGCTTCACCCAAGACAGATGGGGCAAGGCTTGGGCTTCAAACTGATTTAAAGGAAGCAATTGGAGCTGTGTGGACACTGATGGCTGAGGAGAGCACTGCAGAGGAACCAGCTTAGATAATAAGATGCATTTGTTTTCTCTTCTCTTCTCCTCTGTTCTCCCTCTCTTTTTAACTGCTCACAATTCCCTTTCACTGTCTTTCTTTCTCACCTCACGCCATCGCCCCCTCGCTCACTCTCTCTCTTTCTCTCTCTCTCTCTCTCTCTCTCTCTCTCTCTCTCTCATTTTCTGCAGATGAAGCCAGGCTCATCACTTGTTGTGATAGAGAAGACATTGTTCAGGCACATAGATTTCCCAGTAAAGACTGATGGAGTGCTCACAGAGCAGGCAAGCAGGTAGAGTGATTCTCTCTCTCTCTTTCTCTCTCTCTCTTTATGCGTGTCTTTCACTTCATCCCTCATTCTCACTCACTTTACTTTTGGCTCATTGCACAATATAGAGCAAAACTATAAAAGCCAAAATGTGCTTCCTACAACAACAACAACAGTAAAAAAAAAAAAAAAAAAAAAAACACAATAGCAATGCAAAGGCAGCCTGTAAAAACAAAGGTGTTTCATCACAGTGGTGTCATATTTACAGTCTCATAGATCCACTTTTTCTTGACCTAAACTACTGGTTCTAAACTATTTACCCTTCTCCGTCACAAAACACAACCATACAGACTAAAGCCCTGTTCACACGGCCGTTTGTCGCTCTATGTCGCTAGACACTGTACTGTGATGAAAAGACGCCTGACCGCGTTCCTAGTGCTGTCACTCTTATGTTATTGGTAGACCGCACATCTAGACATATTTTTAGAAAATGCCATCACAAACTATATAGATTGCTGGTAAAACTAAGATATTATTCTAATTTGACTAGAAATTAGACTTAAAAGAAATAAAAGTAGCATTCTGCTGTTGGAGAGTGTTGTTATTTAAACTACAGCAGTGCTCAATGCATTAAATCATTAACCAGGGCTAAACTGCTCACTACATCATATAATTAACAACACAAACCATCAATATATGAATCAAACTCACTAAGACTGTTTCTTTTCCATGCATCATATTTTTTATATTCACGTATTTGGTTACAGAAATTTGCTGTAAATTTGCATAAAGTTAAAATATTTGTAACTTTTGTTGTGTCATTCGCATCGCTTGACACACCTACATTCTGTCGCCAACGATCACTGTCGCTCATGTTGCCAGAAGTCGCCAGCTCTCCATTGAAAATGAATGGGATCGTGTCCCTTTGTTGCTGTGTGTCGTGGCAGTATGAACAGGACTTAAGACCTGGAGTATACGGTGCAAGTTTTGCTGTTGTACGAGCTTGTACACGATTTTTTAGCACCGGGAGAAAACGCGTGGTAATCATTGAAGCTTGTATGATCGTGGCTTATTTCACAATTATACACAATTTAATTAAAATATATATATATACACTATATATATATATATATATATATATATGGTCTAGTTTTCTTTTTCTTTCCTTTTTTTTTGTAAATATATATATATACACTATATATATATATATATATATATATATGGTCTAGTTTTCTTTTTCTTTCCTTTTTTTTTGTAAAATCAACATCTGTTATGAGAATTATACATTTTGATATCATAATCTTATTCAATGCAAAAATAATTATATCATGACATATATTGTTATCATGAAATGTGTATATATATACATTTTAATTTATATAAACCTCATCCAGTAGGCAACCATTCAGATCACCCTAGCAACGCCCTAACAACCACCCAGAAGATCCTAACAACAGTTTTGTACCAGCAAGCAATACAGTAGAACGGACTTGATTGGATCGTTTGTTAATTGCTGCAATCTCAGTCACTGACAGCTTGCTTGAATGGAGAGATTACTGTCCCCCACACACACCAGAGAAGAAATGTCTATGTTAATGTTTCTAATTTAAGATTAGGAGGGCATGTGTGAATAAAAAATATAAAAAAAATATATGTTCCCTCATTAAACATGGTGCACAAATTATTTACAATAAACACCGCAATACTCCAATAAGAAGAATGGTCAATTTTGATTTCATGGTGACTTTAAGAAAACAGAGTAGCTAATACTGTCAGGATTAATATAATTTAACTCATTCATCTTAAGTATGATGTCATGGACGTCCTGTTGTAACAAAAAAATCAAATGACTAGGCCTCTCAGACAGTTTTTAGAAACAACAAGGGGTGTGATGATTGGAACGAGATGTCTCTAGCCCCATGGTAATTTGAACACCCTCCAGTTACCTCATTCTTCCTCTTTTCCTTTCTGCTGCAGTCGAGCTGCGGTAGAAAGCAGGTGTGTGTGTGTTCAGCAGTCTGTTCTTTGTGACCGGAGAGAAGGGATGATGAGAGAAGGAAAGGATGTGGGAGGTTACGTCTGTGTTACTGGCAGCATTGAGATCCGAAGCATGACAGTCAATGGTTAATCAGGCAAAGCTTATGACCTCATAGAAGCCCCCCTGACTCGCCCACCATACTTCCTGCGACCTCTCCTCCATTGACAAATTCACGCTCACATGCACAAAGCAAATAAAATCACAGACACACAAGTACATGTTCGCATGCACAAGAACAGGGATATGAACACACACGAGCGCTCAGGCGGGAGACATTGAGCTGCAAAATTTGATTCATTAGACAAATGCAGATGGATGGACAGATAAGGAAGATATGAGGATCATTAGCGCAAATAGATGAACAAACCACTCGGTTTCTCTCCCACAAACTCATCAATATGCATATAAACATGCAAATGTTTTCCTCCAAACCAATTCACACATGCAAAAGCCAAGTGAATGAAAAGACAGTCAAAAGGCAATCATTTTATCACAGACAATCTTTTTCAAGCTCTCTTGCGCACAAATAGACACATTTCCTCGAGAAATCAACAAAAACAGTTCCCTCCTACATGAACTTCTAGATCAGTCAAACATTACATGTGTAAATGAATGTTGATGCAGTTTGGTTATCGAGATGAAGCCACGACAACAGTGATGTTTACTTAAAGATGCACTCAGTAATTGTTCCCTCATTAAACAGTTTCACACATAATGAAAAGAATACTTCAGAAAATCTGGTTAAATTATGTACAGGGACATGAGATGAGGGCTCTACACATATAAAAGTGGTTTGATTTTGCATGAATGGGTTTATTCAAAGTGACAGACATTTTCAGATCACATGATCAGCCAAACCCTTGAATTTGGATTGAATTAAGGAAGCAAAAATGATGCAAAGCTGTAGAATTAAAATGAAGCAAAATTCATATGACTGTAATTTGAACCCTAACCCTAACATTTTTCCTTGGAATGACACACATCGATTGTGCACAATAAGTAAAGTAAACAGGGTCAGATGATGTCAGGTTCACTTTGAGCCAGAAAAAACAACATTTGAATAGAGTTGAACTCTTACACGGCCAGGTAAGCTGAGGCAGATGGAGGGTCATTCATCTAAACCCAACGCTGCCTCAAAATGAAGACCATCTTTTCACATGGTCACGTGTATCTGCACAACCTCTGTGGTGTCCACACACACACACACACACACACACACACACACACACACACACACACACACACACACACACACACACACACACACACACACACACACACACACACACATCACAGCCTTGTTAGACCACATGAGCAAACATAGTCTGTTAACAAGCTTTGACCAGACATGCCTCAAAAGGCTTGAATACACTCATCTACAAGCACACACACACACAGTTATGCTGGGCTCAGGTGTGAGTTTTGAAGCTAAGAGCCATTGAAGCAGTCCCATTTCTCCTCCTCTGCTCTCTCTCTCTCTTTCATTCCCCCTCTCATTTCATCTCATCTTCACGTCTTCATACTACTGATCTTTCCACCTTTTCCTTCGCTCCACACTTCTCCTCTCATCTCTTCTCATCTCTTTCCTGTCTGAAAAGTGCAGCAGGTGCAGGTGAGGCTAGAGAGATAACAGCAATTTCTCCCTCTCTCTGTCTTTCCTGGTCTTATATTCTTCATTTTTAGCCCACCGCATATGACAATAAACACTTTCAACACTCAATGAACAAGAGGTGATTTACATAAATCAGACTGACAACTGATAAACAAAACAGTGTCCGAACCAATTACTGACTATAACCTAGAGACATGAGTCCACTTTCTTCACGACACACAGTCCAAACAGACATAGTGTGCTCACAGTCTCTTTATATAGCTTTTCCCAGAGCAAAATAACACAATTCCTGCTGTTCACATTCAGTGCTGAGTGAACATAACATAACAAATAATATTTGATCTCAAGACACACCAGAAAAAACACAACAAAAGGTTATGTTATATTACAAGGTTTATTAACAATTTTTTAAAATAACTTTAGCTTTTTAAGCTATGATTGTTTATCTATTTATTTATTTGAATATTTAAATATAATAATATTAATAATAATAATTATAATAATAGATATTATTAGGTCTATTTACGGCTAAAATATTGAATGGCTAACGTTAGTCATGTTTGTGTATGTATGTATTTTTTGCAGTTATTTATTTGAATATCTAAATAAATAATATAAGGTGTGTGTGTGTGTTACATTATATATTATATTATATTATATTATATTATATTATATATATTATATTATATTATATTTATATTATATTATATTATATTATATTATATTATATATATATATATTTAATGTCTATTTACAACTTTACTAAATGACTAACTTTAGCTATTTATTTTTGTGAATATAATAATAATAATAATAATAATTATTATTATTATTATTATTATAATTATAGTTATTATTATTATTATTATATTGTATTATATTATTACATCTATTCACAACTAAAATACTAAAATGGCTAACTATTATGGCAAACTTTTAAGTACTGTTCAATTTTAATAAATTATATTATATTATATTATATTATATTATATTATATTATATTATATTATATTATATTATATTATATTATATTATAAGCTAAAATACTATCTTTTTAAAATGTTTCCTCAGTCGCTATATAATGGTGAGCGTGATTTCACCAAGTACAACATGTTCCTGGATCAACATCCTTATTGATCCTGGAACAACATTACAATCAACCAATCAGAACTGAGATATAACTTTACAGGAAATATCTGTTTTAGGCTTACAATCAGGGTTAGGTGCTTCTACACTCTTGTTAATCAGCTACAGTATCATTTCCCACTGATTTTAGGAATAAATTATAGGTAGGGTTAGGTTTAGGGGTAGGGATTGGGCTAAGTCTATATTTTTGGACAATAATGTTAATACAGGATCATCAACATGTGCTCCTGTAGCTCAAGTGGTAGAGCATTGTGTTACGAAGCGCAAGGTTGGGGGTTCGATTCCCCGGGAACACATGATAGGTAAGAATTGATAGCCTGAAATGCACTGTAAGTTCGCTTTGATAAAAGCGTCTGCTAAATGCATAAATTTAATTTAATTTAATCAAAAGATGTTGATCCCGGAACATGTCTAAAATCACAGTGACCACTATATAATGTAACAGCAAGAGAGCTAACTGTTAGCATTCCCATTCATTTCAATTGCAGTTCGGCATGCTACCATCTTTCCATTTGATTTGTGAATGTCACATGACTAATTACTCTGGAGGCCTATAGAAGCCGCAATCAGCCAAACATTGAGACTCTTTAAAGCTTCACCATTTTTGGAGAAAGTCATGTTGGATATGCATTTGAATTTATATTTAGTCTGAGGCTATGCAAAACTGCAAATACCTCCAGGTAGAAGTGCTAGGACCTGCAGTTGACTTAATGTGAGTGACAATCACGTATATGTGGCACAATTCATGCCTCAGATACTGAATGTGGGCGGCAAAGAGATGCCTGAACAAAACCCAAATCATGGTGAGTGATTCTCATCAGGGAAAGAGATTCCAGCTGGCCGAGAGAGCGGTGTGTCATGATACTGCTGGACATTGCTTGTCATATCCGTGTCGTATCATTCTGAAATAAAGCCTACTTTCTGTTATCCAGCTATCCATACATCTCTGCATCTATCTATTAATCTAATTAATCTATCCATCCATCCAATCGATATCAAATTGGTTTATTTACCTAGAGAATCTTGGATCTTTTCTGTCATAACTTAAACTCAGACAAAGAAAAACATGTTGATTCAGAAGCTTTTCTCATTAGACGGCCGTAATTATTGCACTGATAATATTGTTCTGTATCATTAATACTCCTGCATGATTTTTCAATAATTGTCAGAATAATAAAGCAAATTGTGAACATATGGAGAGTTTCTGATTTAAGAAACTAATTGGCTGCTTAAAGCAAATTAGTCAACAATGTAACCTTTTGACAAATATAGAAAATAAATAATTTCTAATCTATTCTAACCTATCAATCTTTCCCCCCACATACCAAATCACTCAGAAAAACACAGATGTTCATAACAAGTGTCTATTCGTCTACATCAAAAAACCGAACAAAACAAAATCCTCAAATTAAATGCAGAAATATTTTCAAGAGAGCATGAAATGTTGCAAAAAAAAGTCTACAATGATAAAAATGTGTTTTTAATAAACCACTTAACACCACTTTACAGAATAAACTTGGCACAAAACTGTCCAAAGTTAATTGAAATATTTTAGATATATGACTCAGAAATTTATTTGCTCCAATCTTTAGTTAATAATGTTCATAATGTTAAATGCAATCACACACAAAAAAGTGCACCAACATATGCCTCACATTTTTTCAAAGGCTTAACTATGGAAACAGGTTTGCACCTCAGATTAATAATAATAATAATAATAATAAAATGAGTAAGTGACATAATGTGATATGTAAGGATCTAATTACAAGAAATGAAACTGCAACAGTGAGATGAAAAGACACAAAGTCACAATTGCGAGATAAAAAGTGGTATTTTTTACTCAGGTACAGGTTTAAATAATTAACTATTTGAAAGAATTAAACGTTACTAAGGCAGACAAAAATAAGTTTTTGAACCAGATTGGAACCTGTGTGCATTCGTGAAATGTTAACAATGGTTTGCTAGAGCGGCTAGTTAGGATCAAAGGAGAAAAAGGACATGGCCGCATTATTGTTCAGGATTATAAAGTGCCACTTGAAGTGACAATCGTGGTTATCTTCTGTCTGTGTGCAACAAAGAAGAAAAACACACACAGAAGTGTTGAGAAAGCTTCAGGGCAGTGCCTGCGGAGATAGCTATTGATGCTGTGGTCATGCGCTTAGCTTCTAGCAAGCCAAGGGTGATTCATCTTGAATTAGGCTATTATAAAACATATCACATGGACAGAGAGAATCCAATTAAGACCCTGCCTCATCTTTTAGTCTCTCGCTCTGTCTTTCTCTCTTTCTTCCCCGCCTCACCACTCCCCTCTGTAAAGACATTATGCCATTTGGATTGGATTTACTGAGGTAGATTAGAAGCAGACACAGCAAAAATCCAGCCCTGAATGGGTGCAATAGTGAGGTAATGGATGAGAAAATACTGCTGCCTTCAGCACTCGCATTTGCGAACGTCCATTTCAAAACATCATATAAACAAAAATGATATGTAATATTTCACTTACATATGGCAACACTAAACAATAAGTAAAAATGAGAGCAATGCTTTGCATTTTTCAGGGCTCGTTTAAATGTAATCAAATTAATTAAATGGCATGCCTATTAATTATATATATATATATATATATATATATATATATATATATATATATATATATATATATATATATATATATATATATATATATATATAAGAAAAAAAGCCTCTTAAAGTCAATATTTTGTTTGTTTTATCTCTGTAAAACTTGGATTGACTCAGACGATTTTTACATTTTTATACAAGGATCTCCTATATTCCTGCTGATTAGCAATATCACACTTGATGGTTAATTGGCAAATTAAAACAAATTAAGTATGAGAGGCAGGATTAACAATTATAAAAAAGTAAATATAAAAATAATTATTTAAAAAGTTTGATTATATAGAAATATATTTTACAAATATAACGCACATATAATATTAAATAATGTAATAAATTATTACAATATAATTTATAATAAATAAATATAATAAATTATTTTAATTTTAATGTATTGTATAATTATTAAATAATTATAATAAATTATATAAAATACATTGTGATTTTTTTATTACTGTTATTTTTTTAAATAATTAAATTGCACTAAATGAATGTGTGAATTGACAGCCCTATAAAACACACAAACACAATATGAACCCATCTGTTGACTGTGATAAATGAGTGACTGAGGCCTGCTGCTGCTGATGCAGAAGTGTTTGTGTGTGTGTGTGTGTGTGTGTGTGTGTGTGTGTGTGTGTGTGTGTGTGTGTGTGTGTGTGTGTGTGTGTGTGTGTGTGTGTGTGTGTGTGTGTGTGTGTGTGTGTGTGTGTGTGCACGCCCATATTCTGGGGACAAATTTGTACCCAAAAGTGAGCTAAACCTGACAAAATCTCCAAAAACCTCCCTTTGAAGACGTCCTCATTTGTAAAACTGGTATAAAAATAAAGTAAATCAAGTTTTTTTTTTTCTAATTGTAAAAATGCAGAATGTTTTCTGGGGGTAGGTTTAGGTATAGGGTTGGTGTAGGGTGATAGAATATACTGTTTGTACAGTATGAAAACTATTACGCCTATGGAATGTCCCCATTAAATAGCTAAGTAAACATGTGTGTGTGTGTAAGTGTGTGAAATTGAAATTCTATTACACCCATAACCATCTTCACTGTCTTGTCCTTTCTATTTTTCATTGCTGTCAATAAAACCTGCTGCCTTCCCAGGCAAAAGAAAGGCAGTCACCACAGCAACCACCCTCCATTACTACACTCACATACTCTCACACACACACACACACACACTCTCTCTCTCTCTCTCTCTCTCTCTCTCTCTCTCTCTCTATGGGACAGAAGAGGAAGTGAATGCTTGATGACTGGTGAAGAAAAGGGGCTTTCAAGACCCCATGCCTTAGACATATGGACTAGCTCCCACCGCAGGAGGCAGAAGGGATGGAAGGAAAGCAAAAGACAGAGACTCCAAAAGGACTGAGTGATAGATGGATAGATTGGACAGAAAGTGAGAGAAAATGTGAAACAGGGAGGATTACATATGTACTTGAGAGTGAGACTGTGAGAGAAGCTTAGAAAGTGAAGGAATGATACAGTGGTGTGACGTGGACCAGTGCTCATGCTCAGTAACATTCATCTGACATGCGACACTGAAGATTAATCTTAAAAGGTACGTCACACTAGCAATAAACTACAAATAAATTTATATACATATATGCCAAAACTAAGAAAAGTGATTGAATAACAAACCTAGAAGGTAAATTTAAAGGGAAAATTCACGTCAAAATGAAAATTCTGTCATTACTGTATTTTTTCACCCACTTTATTCTAGGCAGAACAAAATATGCAGTTTTTTTTCAGTTAATATTGACCGATCACGTTTGTAAATCCCAAAAACCACAACAAACCTCAGAAAAGCAGGCCAATATGACTTTATATTTTTTTAATATTTATTTTTGGTGTTTTATGCCTTTTATTTAAATAGGACAGTAGGTTGACAGGAAGCGAAGTGGGTGAGAGAGAAGGGGGTGGGATCGGGAAAGGTCCACAAGCCGAGACTCGAACTTGGGACACCTGAAGACCGGCGTGCTGCCCACCAGACAGACTTATGCATTATATTTAAACACTTGTAAAGCCAGACAATAGCAGTGTGAGGAAAAGATTGGAATTTAAGTTGTTTAGGTTACTCGCCAAAGCTGATTATTAAAAATATTATTATTCTCCATGTTTTGATTCCAAAATGCCTATCTATCCCAAAATCTGTCTGTCTGTCTGTCTGTCTGTCTGTCTCTCTCTCTCTCTCTCTCTCTCTCTCTCTCTATATATATATATATATATATATATATATATACAGGTCCTTCTCAAAAAATTAGCATATTGTGAAAAAGTTCATTATTTTCAATAATGTAATGATAAAAATTAAACTTTCATATATTTTAGATTCATTGCACACCAACTGAAATATTTCAGGTCTTTTATTGTTTTAATACTGATGATTTTGGCATACAGCTCATGAAAACCCAAAATTCCTATCTCAAAAAATTAGCATATTTCATCAGACCAATAAAAGAAAAGTGTTTTTAATACAAAAAAAAGTCAACCTTCAAATAATTATGTTCAGTTATGCACTCAATACTTGGTCGGGAATCCTTTTGCAGAAATGACTGCTTCAATGCGGCGTGGCATGGAGGCAATCAGCCTGTGGCACTGCTGAGGTGTTATGGAGGCCCAGGATGCTTCGATAGCGGCCTTAAGCTCATCCAGAGTGTTGGGTCTTGCGTCTCTCAACGTTCTCTTCACAATATCCCACATATTCTCTATGGGGTTCAGGTCAGGAGAGTTGGCAGGCCAATTGAGCACAGTAATACCATGGTCAGTAAACCATTTACCTGAGGTTTTGGCACTGTGAGCAGGTGCCAGGTCGTGCTGAAAAACGAAATCTTCATCTCCATAAAGCTTTTCAGCAGATGGAAGCACGAAGTGCTCCAAAATCTCCTGATAGCTAGCTGCATTGATCCTGCCCTTGATAAAACACAGTGGACCAACACCAGCAGCTGACATGGCACCCCAGACCATCACTGACTGTGGGTACTTGACACTGGACTTCAGGCATTTTGGCATTTGCTTCTCCCCAGTCTTCCTCCAGACTCTGGCACCTTGATTTCTGAATGACATGCAAAATTTGCTTTCATCCGAAAAAAGTACTTTGGACCACTGAGCAACAGTCCAGTGCTGCTTCTCTGTAGCCCAGGTCAGGCGCTTCTGCCGCTGTTTCTGGTTCAAAAGCACACGCCCGTGCACGGTGGCTCTGGATGTTTCTACTCCAGACTCAGTCCACTGCTTCCGCAGGTCCCCCAAGGTCTGGAATCGGTCCTTCTCCACAATCTTCCTCAGGGTCCGGTCACCTCTTCTCGTTGTGCAGCGTTTTTTTGCCACACTTTTTCCTTCCCACAGACTTCCCACTGAGGTGCCTTGATACAGCACTCTGGGAACAGCCTATTCGTTCAGAAATTTCTTTCTGTGTCTTACCCTCTCGCTTGAGGGTGTCAATGATGGCCTTCTGGACAACAGTCAGGTCGACATTCTTACCCATGATTGCGGTTTTGCGTAATGAACCAGGCTGGGAGTTTTTAAAAGCCTCAGGAATCTTTTGCAGGTGTTTAGAGTTAATAAGTTGATTCAGATGATTAGGTTAATAGCTCGTTTAGAGAACCTTTTCATGATATGCTAATTTTTTGAGATAGGAATTTTGGGTTTTCATGAGCTGTATGCCAAAATCATCAGTATTAAAACAATAAAAGACCTGAAATATTTCAGTTGGTGTGCAATGAATCTAAAATATATGAAAGTTTAATTTTTATCATTACATTATGGAAAATAATGAACTTTTTCACAATATGCTAATTTTTTGAGAAGGACCTGTATATATGTGTGTGTGTGTGTGTATGCGGTTAGTCCTTTTTTTAATCAGTTCGAATCAATTGAACAATTCATTTCTACAAATGATTCTAGATTCATCAGTTCACTCACAATGATTCAATCTGAGCTTTTCTCAAGTAAGCAGCTCACTGACTCTGTCTCCTACTTATGTTTGAATCAAATGAGTCAAGAATGGTTGAGTAATGACATCCTTGGAGCTCGAGTGCTTAAGGAATTGACATGTTGAAATGGCTCCAACGATCCTCAATTTGTACTCTGATTGGAAAGAACACCAGCACAGAATTGAACCAATAACTACCAGCATCTTTCACTGAAATCAATTTGACACAAAGTCAAACTCTTTCCCTCTATGAATTTCCTTCAGGTATTCTCTAGGGCGATTCGGCCTCACAGGTTCATGCAATACAAAGAGAATCACAGCCAAGTCACAAACCGATATATTGCACTGACCTCGAAACTCAAAACTATGGGAAGAAATCCTACACTTGGTCAAAAAGTGAAACTTTCCAAAATCTTAATTTCCCTCTCTAAAACCATAGCAGCACTTGACTTTATAAAAGTTTCTACAGCAAAGGACAAAGCAAAACCCATCTGGACATGTTATATTTCACTGTAGAGTTTAAAAAAGAACCTAAATTAAATGAAAAAAGTTAGCACCCACAAGCAGGAGGATCTCTCTTCGGGTCAAGTTGTTCATGCAGGAAAAAGTCTCAGATGTTGCCTACTATAAGTGCCCTATCCACTGTGGCCAAGCATGCTAACTAATTGGCCACACCACTAATGTGTGCTATCACCGCTGTCATACACCTGTGTGACCAATGAGACTTTATCTAAAGTGTAGCACAAGGGATTCTCCACCACACTGCAGAGAAGTTCCACGGCTCATTAGTACCCTGAATGTGGCTATGGTGACAGGTTTAGGTTTGCCACTGCGTGTCACCTTTTCAGCGCGTGTGCAGCCATTAGCGGCCTTGGTTGAGCGATCTGTCATGCCTAAAGTTGTCCCACGTGCTGCTTCTTCCCATTTGCACCCCCTCTCCTTGCTTGGTGGTAAAAGATGGGATTGCTTACTCTGCACATTGAGCCAGGCTGTGCGGGACACGATGGCACGGCTGCTCACGGACCGACCCACTTGGCACTCATAGGGGCCATCGTCTTCCAAACTCACGTTGAGAATTTGAAGATGGTACTGGCCTGTAGGAGAAAGCAGACAGAGCAGAAATTATGAGGAGGAATGAAAGGAATATGAGAGAAATGCGATCTTATTGTTCATGCAAACAATGGAGCGGAAAAGACTTGACAGAATATTATTCAGGGTAAGGACAACTTAAACTCCGGGGATAGCATTTGTAATTCTGTTGAGTAGTAAAGAAAATCAATTCAGCATGTCATTGGGTTGGGAGAAATTATGAATTTAGTGTAATGTACTTGGAAAACTTAAATTAAAATTGACCCCATTTAGTTTTCTTACACAAATTAGCAGGATTCATTGCCACTCATTACTCCTAAAGAAAAAAGTTTATATATCCTTGTGTGATTATTAACAGGATTAGATGAACAAGCCTTAACAAGTTTATAACTTAATTTTGTGTGCCTTGAAAAGAAGTTAAACCTTAATAATATGATTTAGACTAACAACTACCATTCAAAAGTTTGGGTCAGTAAGCATGTTTGTGAAAGAAGTCTAATACTCACCATGGCCATATTTATTTTAACAAAAATACAGTAAATATATGTAAATTGTATTGTAAAATATTGTAAAAATTTACATTTGAATATATTTTTAAATCTAATTTATTCCTGTGATGCAAAGATGAATTTCTCAAGCATTTCTTATTATTAATCAATTTAATGCATTAATGCTGAACAAAATTATTAATTTCTTAAAAAAAAAAAAGTAGTGTACATTTTTATTTGCAGAATGTTGATGCCATAGAATTACAATGAAAGTGTTTCACTATAAAAACATATTGTTTGTTTTCACAAACTCACAGTTTATTTAACCCAGAATATTATTTAAATGTATGCTCTGATGTTTTGGGTTTCTGAAAGCATATTTGAAGAGTTCCACCATTAACAAAAATTTGGAGATTTGGCATGTTCAGATGCTTCTTGAAATCCACTTTTAATTAGCCAATCAGAAACCAGTCAGAGTAAAAAAAAAAATACAATTGTCAAATGGCAGTGCAAAATTTATATGCAATGTCAAATTAAAGGCCCCAATTAGCGAGGAGTGTTATGGAGAGAAGATCGTGATTCATTCTATTTGATGCAGCCCTTCAACATCATTCCTTTGTGTGCAGGATTCTTGTTATTTACTTGCAGAATATCATGCCACCAAGGGGTTGTTTGTTCAACTACCATCCTTCCAGGATTAATGGCTGCCCGGGCGATGTTTATGCAAGCTGTTCGAGCTTTGAGCATTTGTCTTTTCCCCTTTTTTCCTTTTCTCTTCCCCTCTGAAGAAAACTAACATGCAGAAAATAGTATCCTGATATGACAACTTCCACAGCTGAAAAAAGGAGGTGTCAGGCAGGATGGCAGGATAATTAACACCAAGCAGCAGCAATTTTCAGATCTATGTGATCATAGAAGGAAAGGAAACCACTTTCAAATCATTAATGATTTTCCACTTTCTTGAAATTGCACTCGGTACTTGCTGCCACGGTGTTGCGGTTCGGGGTGTTTGTGAGCGCGTGTTTGAAGAAGTCCAATAATTACGCCTCTGACAACCAATATGAAACGCCATTGGGGACTATGGTCCGTCCTCGCACTCATTTCCTTTTGCAAGGTATCAGAGTGTGTGTGTGCACCTAAGGCTTGTCACACAGAGCTCATGTGGATGCGTTTCTGCGTATCAGTAGATTAGGGTTGGCAGGGTTAACATTAAAGATGCTTTCAGCATGTCTTTTTATGATATCATTTGTCCCTTACATGGCACTCTTATCCGTCAAGCTATCAATGCCCGGCGGCACAAGCAGTAGCATTCAATAGCGTAAGTGTTTTTTAAGCATTTGTACTTGCATTTGGCACAAACTGCCTCTCTCTCACTATGTCGGATAGCAGCTTTTGTCCTCCACAAAGAGGAGCAGATGCTCAGGACTTGTTTAGCATTGTTTTTTAATTGGCTTTTTTTATATACACAATGCACACTGGCCAAGCATCATAGGTTATTCTCTGCCTCAGCCCACTACACAATAATCTCAATTTACTCTCAATGGACATTAAAAATAGGAGTAATTCAGAGCTGATTTTACTTTATTTATCTATATGGAAGGGAACTGGGGCTGAGTACTAAAGTCCTCTCACTCAAAAAAAAAAAAAAAAAAAAAAAATTCTAATTTCTTAAATCGGTCTCCGGTGCTTAAATTAGAAGCCCTTTGATAGTATCTTGCTAAGCTGTTTTTAAGAGAGCTGAGGACATTTTGATGAGGAAGGCTGCATCAAAACTAGAAATTGAAACTGAGGCATCTATAGCCATTTGCAGATTATGAGCAAAACATTTTGTAATGACTCATGCTAATAATTGTTCACACTGAAAAAAAGATGATTTTTCCCCCTTGATGTATCATTTATCAAACACTCCAGTGCATTTACCCAAGACAACAAACTATTAATAGTAATCTCAGAAAATATGTCAAGAACATTCTGGGTCACATTTCATCACATTTCAAAAACAAAACGAATAAATAAATAAAGTATTGTAACAAAAGGAATATTATACAAAAATATATAAATAAAATATAATTTATAAAATATATAATATACCAATATTTAATTATATGTCAGTGATTTACCCCAAATGTATGTGTGTGTGTGTGTGTGTGTGTGTGTGTATATATATATATATATATATATATATATATATATATATATATATATTATAATTATTTATAAATTATGTAAATATATGCCAGCAATCAATCCTCATTTTATTATTATTATTATTCTTTTTTTTTTTTTTTTTCAAAAAATTATTCTTTTTTTTATTTTAGGGTGACATATGAATAGTTTTGTGAACGTTACTAACTAAATAACTAAATACATGATTAAATGTCTGAATGAATGAACATAATTAATTCTTTACTTTCTCAAATTCAGTCAGGTTTATGAATTGCACTGTACCATTTTCCACTCAATCTGTTTGGATGACAGTTTCACATTCTCGTGCTCTTTGGGGACAGTTGCCCGCTCACGCACATCTAACAACATGTCAGAAAACATCTCAGCAACTCGTAGACATTTGTTTTTAATCACCACATGTCATTCTTTCCATCCCTCTGAGTTCTCACCTTTCTGCTGGTCTCCTGTCATGCTGTAGCATGGGTAGCCAGGCAGGGATCTCTGAGGTCCCAGGAGCAGCCCATCTTTAACCCACTGCACAACCCCAGAGGCCCTCAGCACTTCACACTTCAGCAGAGCTGTGGCCCCCGCCCTGACCGTCACATTACGTGGCTCCGTCTTGAACGCCTGCTGCCCACACACACCTACAAAAAGAGAAAGACAACAGAAGAAAATGGGAGAGCTGATGCGAGTCAAGGTTGCGACGGAGAAATCTTTCATTACCAACACAAGCGTCTTTTGCTGAAGCTACCAAATGTATGATCGCAGATGAACTGACAAATGTGAAGACTGCCCTTGTATCTGAGGTACGTTTCTTGGTGGAACAGCTTCAGGTAGAAATTCAAAAGGATCTTAAAGACATGCACAGGAACCTGCAGACTAGTCAAGATGAACTCAACAGAGAGCTTCATCAGTGTAAAAAGCAAATGGATGAGCTTAGCACTAACTTTCAAAAATTCCAATCAGACTTGACAAAACATTTTGAAATTGAAAGAAAAGAGAAGATTGATCAGCCAAAAGAGGTATCCATATCGACACCCGTTTCCTTTTCCGCACCCCCTAGCCCAGAAGTACACGCTACCACATCTTCCACTGCTACGGCAGCAAAAAGTGACCATCTTCGACTAACATTTCCCACATTTGGAAGGCCATCTGATGACCCAGACCCTTTAAGTTATTTAACTCGATGTCAGGATTTTTTTGGCATTACACCCCTTATCAGATGTGGATCTTCTGGCTACTTTTCGCACAGTCTTACATGGAACTGCACGTGACTGGTGGGAGGTTGCTCGCTCTTCCACTTTCTCCTGGACAGAATTCGAAGCAGCTTTCCTCTCTGCGTTTCTCTCAGAGGACTATGAGGACGAGTTGGCTGAGCGAGTCAGGACTAGGACTCAAGGAGGGGAGAGTGTGGCAGAACGGAAAACTCTGTATGCCACGTGTTTACTTTCACTTTGATTTCACAACTCAATGACGTAACGGGAGGCGTGCATATCAATTAATGGGAGAAATAAATATAGGGGTGAGGCTCACACACGGGGAGAGCGGGGACGTCACCAGTGAACAGTTCTCGTGAGAGTTGTGGGAGAGAAGCTGAGTTGGAGTTACCGTGTGGAGGGCGGCTCGTGTTCCTGTCGACCTGACGCTTCCAGACATGCTGGTTATCCCGAAGTTCGTGAACGGGCGGGAAGTACCTTCACGTATGAGCTTTATTCAGTAATCCAAATAGGAAAGCCGGACGTAAAAAGGATCATCGTTGAGTCCCCGGCGGTCTCTAGACACTCTTCATAATCCGTGTGAGATGCTACACTTGGGTCAGTGACGCAAAGCCATTCTCTCACACAAACAATCAGTCCCACACGCGCACATATTTGCTGGAACTAACTAACTAAAAGTAGAAGTGCTACTGACTGTACAGCACCCTTTTCATTAGTCAGGCAGTGGTTCAGGGTTTTTTTGTTTAGTTTTTTAATGCTAACGGAACAAGTTGTTTTTTAAATGTCACATTGACAAAGTAGATGCCATTTTTTATTCCAGTGATCTGGTCCTTTCTCTCATCCGTATGCTGGAAAGTCTGATTCATATTAAGGAATTGGTTTGATACGTGTAGCGACGAAAGGACTGATTCTTTTCAGTGTATCAGCTCATCTAGTTAGTTATTTCTCTCATATATAACAGTGGAAAATCCAATTCATTCTAGTGAACCTGTTGATTCAGATAAAAAATGACTCTAGATCAGGCTAATATACTATGCAGTGGAAGTTTTAAGCCACAACAACTGAACCTCGAACCGAAAAGCAAAAAGGAAAATGAAAAGCACCTGTAATAAAACACGAATCAGCATAGTTTGCACAGCATTACATTTGTTGTGCATTGACTAGAAAACAGATTTCAACAAGTCACCTTTATTTATATAGCACTTTATACAATACAGATTGTATCAAAGCAGCTTTACAGGGATAAACAGGAAAATAATAATTCAATGATGTATACTGAGATAAATTCAGCTGTAAAACAACAACAAAACAAGTCAAAACAACAACGGCATTTAAGCTACTTACCTGCTCTTAAGACATATTCGTCAGATATCTTTCTTTTCTTTTTTCTTTTTTTGTTAATAGGAGAGTTCTAGTGCTGTTAGTGACATTTGCACTGATCCATGAATCCATGAATCATGAACACAGCGGTGCATCTCAAGCCAGATTCTTCAGTCCAGAATAGTGGAGCCGAAGTACAACTCACATAATTACCAAAACAATGTTCCTCCAGGAGTAACTTGCAGTTTTGTGCTTCAACCTCAAGAGGGCCAAACGTTACATAGTATAGCTTAAATTACAAACTATTCACTTAATAATATAAATCTATTTTCAGTATGTTAACCTGTATGATGATGTCATCATATCCATGTCTTCACAATTAAAATACTTTAAAAATATGCATACAAAACTTGGTTGTATTACCATAGGAATTTAAATCTCAAGATTTCAGGGCCAGGAATAACTTGGATTGAGTTAACAGCTCTCATTATCTGAGTGGGATCCAAATAGAGCTCAGACATATCTCTTCTTTAATTATTTCTCTGCCATTGTGCCGAAGGTCAACAACTGTGGTAAGAGAGTTTTTTTTTACCCCCTTCCCCACATCCCTGAATTTTTGAAATGGCAAAGATAATTAAATGTCCTTCAAGCTTGCTTCTTTTAAAAACTTTGTGTGGCCTGGTGGTTATCACATGTGCTCTCGAGCTGTGGTGCTCATGCAGGCAACGCAAGTTCAAACCCAGTGGTTGCAATGTGATTTTATCTTTCTCTCATACAAAAAAAAATCTAATCTAATCAAACGAATCATTTAATTCAATTCAATAAAAAAAAAACATGAATCAAGTCCATGCATTTAATTTAATAGTGAAATATTTAGCCAAATAATTAAAGCTTCACTGTTATTGTGAAAAAAAAAAAACGTTTTCGCTCTTTGTTAATAAAAAATAAAATAATAATAATAATTTTAACGAACAAAAAAAAATTAATTGCAGGTGGATAGAGAATTAGACCCAGGTTTTTGGTAGTGCAATTTAGTAATTTTGCTCAATAGTTCTGCATTAGATAATGCAGAACTGAGTAAATCCAGCATAATTGTGGGTAACATAAATTATTTTATGGTTTACTTAAGACTGTCACATATGGATGCTGAATTACCAGGGCTGCCATGACACTCTCCCCATTAAAGGAAAATTTGCCTCCCACTATGATGTTGTACTTAAGCATTGCTGTGCTGTTCCTCATCACTGTGTATGTTTTATTGACGACAGATAGGAGCCAATTCAGCTCTGCAAATGAGTCAATAAAGTAATTACAGAGAATTAAATCTCTCCTCAGTAAGAAGGAGAGCAGGGAAAATGAAGGTATGAAGAGATCTGAAATCCCCTTGCTGTTTTCTCAGCTGTCAATACACCTACGGCTAATATCCACCCAGAAGAATGATGACTGGGCTACAAAAAGATGCCTATTTCCTCACCACTTGGGTTGTGGCATTATGATTTGTGTGACACCCATCTGCTGATCATTCTTTCGAATGAAGTCGGCTTATACCTGTCATAAACATGATTTAACGGGACATAACACTGACGATGACTCTCCGACGACCCCGTTGTGTAACATCAGGAATGCAACTGTGGAAACTCTGTGTGGGAGATCCTACCTAATTAAAAGAATGTGACATTCAATAGTGGTCTGAGATTTAAAGGAACAGTGCAAAACAAAAATATGATTTTTTTGTTTGTTTGTTTACCACTACAAGTTGAATAACTACTTCACCCAGAAATGAAAATTCTGTCATCATTTACTCGCCTCATTAAACAATCTGTATGACTTTCTTTTGGCATTAAAGAATATATTGAAAACAAATGGAGTCCAAACAACATTGGAGCCCAAGGAAAAGCTATCAAATGGTTTCTTAAGACTCAGAATATACTCTTAAAAATAAAGGTTCTAAAATCTAGTGTTAATTTTGTCAGCTATTTTTAATTTAGTCGTAGTCTTAGTCCTGTTAGTCAACTTGTCCTGTTTAGTCAAGTTTTAGTCAACTAAATGAGCATTATAGTCAGTGGAAACGTACATATTTTAGTCATATTTTCGTCTTACTGTATAATGGTTAAAATTATAAATATATATATATATATATTATTTTGCTCAATTTTAATTGCAATGATTGGTATCATTTGGGAAATTTATTTTTACATTTAATCAGAAGCTGCTCTTTCACCAATAAGCACAAATCAATAAAATATTGATTATTTTACCTCATATAGTGTACAAATTTATAACAGGATATCAATTAGAGATTAAATAAACACCAACGACTTCAGATATACATTTGCCCTGTCTATTGCCCCTGTCTATGTTATGAAAACTGGTGTAACAAAAACCTAATCTCAAATTTTATAACAGAGAAATTCCTAAAAGTAATTCCAATAATTCCAAATTGCAATAATGTTTTTCTTTTAAAACAACGGCAAAAATAAAAAAATATTGCCACACAGACCTTTAATAAGAATACCACAAATCGAAACCACTATCGCAAACAGTACAGTCGAGATCCATGACAGAACACAGACTAGCTGAATGACACTTTCATTTAAACAGATTACCTCAAATGGAGATCGCCGAATTCCAGCTTACTACTGTATGTTGGTGTTTTCAGATCACAGTGCCTCTGCAGAGATTGCGCCTGTGTATGGTTGCCAGATTTTATAAATCAAAAAGCAGGGTAGAGTATGTATCTGTTTAACAGAAAAGCTCTGATTGGGGGATTTGAGGTCTTGATATCTGGCAACCACATACAGTCTTGTACAGCAGTCTGAAATGTTTTGGCTCCACTTTTTTCAACAGAAATAAAAAGGTTTTGGTAAAGTTTTTGTTCTTTAAACTACATTTTAGTCTCTTCTTTTTTTGTCAACGATATTGCATGTTTATTTAGTCTCAGTTATTATTTAATGGCCTTATTATTGTCTCGTCATTGTCCCGTTTTCGACAGAAAAAAAAAAAAACACTCACTCATCGACGAACATTTTTTGTCATAGTTTTCATTAACAAAATTAACACTAAAATCAGACATCTATGGTTCCATTGAGAACCTTTACCACTCATGGAACCATTCCAATACACAAAAAGTTCTTTATGGTGGAATAACACTTCTTTGGATTATTAAAATGATCTTCAAACTAAGAAAAATGATTGTCTTAAGAACTGTTTTCTAAAATTGTTCTCTATGGCTTGGGTGGTGTTTTTGAATGCTGTTTTTATTGGCCTTTTTGGAAGTTGACAACAGCTGTATGGCAAGAGTGGCCTTTAATTTTGGGTGAGCTATTCCTTTAATCCTATACACACTAGTTAGCAGGCATTTGCTGTTTTTTTTTTTTTTTTTTTTTTTGTGAGCCCTAGACATATCTGGTATGAAGTCGGCATCAGACTTTTATCAGGCTCCTCTGATCCAATCGTGGCTTCAGCCAGCCTTCAAAGACCTCTTACAGACTATGATTACTCAGGCACTCTTTAGTGTAAAAAAGCAATGTAGCGCACACAAAAGGGTCAGCTATTTTAGGACACATTTTCTTGAAAGGCCACTCCCGAGAGCACGGGCAAGACTTTTCAAACCCCAGCACCTCTTTTGAGCCAATGACAAGTATCCAGTGCATCTGGGCACACTCGACTGCTCTCAGAAGCCCGAACAACAGAAGCTGCAACTTCACATCAAGACTGCATCAGTCACCTCACGTCAAACTTGAAGGGCACAATTGGACACAAGCGACAAGCCGAAAAACACATTAGCATAATGTTTACATAAATGAATACGTAAACACAGCAGCAAGATAATCAGCATGGCACATTTAAATGCTGCAGCCAGCCGTACTCATGCACTTCCCTTCAGCTGCCTGAGAAGCAGTGATAGGAGAGGAAAGACATGTCAAACACGCACCCCGGTCTGATTCCGACTCCTGATGCGGTGTGTTGACGTCTTATTTGAACAAGATAATGGATTAAGCTGCGGCACAGAATCTGACTTTTAGTTTATAGCGGGCGACGCTAAACTACAGCTCTGGAACAGAAAGTATCAACGCTAATGCGATGTACAACAATGCATTATTCTGCTCCTTTTGTAGGCCAAATAAATACGACTCTGAGATTTTAATCACAAACCATGTGCGTTCCATTCAAGGACTCAAAGGAGATGGAATTTCAAAGTCTGGATCAAAGAAAAAAAACAACACATTTTTGCTTTGATTCAACAGGGAACAGTCACTTTAGATTGGTGGTTGAGTCATAGCTAAAAGTTATGCATAAACGAAAAAGCATGAGGTGCTTTAACACAACAATTTGAATGCTTTCGGCCTTGATTGGTCAGATCAGTGATTCTCAAAAGTGCACGCTGGAGACTTCTTTTGCTAGATGTTATATTCAGACATAATTAAAGCACAAGCAGAGTCTCATATTTCACATACTGCAATCTCATGCAATCTCCTTCCCTATAAAGCTTGTTGTACATTGCAAATTTGTATGAAAATATTACAATTACAAGCATATAATTAGATTTCTAATTATATTTACAAAGGAAACATTGACACCTTTTATAAACAGTGCGTCTGTGGTTTTCAATTCATAGCAGTGCTTTCAAGGGGTTTCAGTTGTGAAACCAAGCACGCACAAAGTTTTTAGTGACAAGCAATTTGTCGTCTACACATACTACATGTGTAACTGCTGCGAGACACGACAATCAAAGCAAAGTTGTGAGCAGGAATTTTTGACCAATGAGATTCACAGTGGGCAGGGCACAATTACTTATAATCTGTGTTTGCATAAAACAATTATATACAAACTATACAACAATTATATACAAATTTTATACAGTTTAAAATTATATACAATTAATTATTTTAAAATAATTGAGAAACTATTATTGTTTTTATTAAGATTTTGAATTTTTAAGTTTTTATTTTTATATATTTTTGTGTTTCATTTTAGTTAAAGTTTTAGTAATTTTGTGTCTTTTTTGTCATTTTTATTAGCTTTTTGTGTTTAGTTTTTATTAATTAAATTTTAATTTCCGTATTAGTTTTAGTATTTTAGTTAAACTAAAATGAGAAATTATGCCTTGGCAACTAGCTGAAATAAAACAAGTTTAAGGTTTTTATATTTATATTTTATTTTAGTTAAAGATTTTGTAATAAAGTAATAAACTTTTTTTTTAAGGTTTTAGTCTTAGTTAACTACAATAACACTGGTTAAAATTCCCTATTTGTAATTACCTTTAGGTTTAAGCAGATGTATTTGTGTTCATTTTATCTTTTTTATCTAATATCATATTTTTTTTTCTATTATTGTATTTTCCTGTATTATTCTATTTTACTTTTATTTTATTTCTTTTTATTTTAAATTCTGTACTGAAATTGTACACCTTGTTCAACTTTTTTAACTTAATTTTTTATTTGAAAATATTTTTTATTCATTTTCATTCATTTATTTACTGGAAATAAATAAGTGTATTATATACTATAATATCAAATGTAATAATTAAATAATAATTTCTTAAATTTTTTTCTCATGAAGCCTTTCTGTTAATAATTTTCCTCAATTTTTCCTGTCTTATAATACACAAGATCCAGCTACACACACAAACTGTTCTACATTAATGCAGACATAAAGACTACCACATTGGTTCCCGTACAGATAATGAGAATGTTCCACAAAGCAGATTATTTCTTTTGGTGCCATGCAACAACATATGCTACCATCCAGTCCAAATTGAGCCTTGGCATACAGTAACCAATTTCATCTCTACTAAACTTGATTGTTGGAGCCTGCTAATATACAGGCAGCACAGTTATTATGAGATAAAAGCTCACAGCAAAATGGTGAAGAGACGAGGGAGGAAGGCCTGGGATTCTGTGTCAAAAACTACTCAAATAAAAGAGGATGAAGGCAGGTTGGTGCTCCATGCGGCATCACGTGGTGTTAAGCCTCGCAATTGTATATATGGAGGCAGAATGGGAAAATGCAACAAGCAATCATTACAGTAAATTGCCTCGGCCATTCTTTCTATTCAGATGCAGTTTTGTCAAGCAGTGCAGAACCAGTGAGGGAGCATTTACTGCATGCAGCTGTGAGAGTAGAAGATTTGGACATTTGCTTGTGGGCCAAACTGGCTAGATATACATTTTTTGTGACACACAGGAACTATTCGAGGACATTTTACATAAGCCACCTCTTGAATAACAAAAAGTACTTGTGATTTACCAGAGCTTCAGTAGCCATGACCTGCTCACACATAATTCTTGGAAATGGGGTATGTCAGTGTTATAAAATAAACCTTGATTACATGGCTACTCACAAAATAAATAATTCCTTGAACATGAAATATTATATTAATATCTGAATATTCATATTAATCTGAGGTGAAATCATTTTATAATCTTACCTGTACATTATTAAAGAATCCAATAAGAAAAAAAAAATAGTACACAATGTACCCAGGGTTAACTGAAATATAAAACAATAAAAAATAAACATTACATTTTTTTTTTTTTTTTTTTTTTTTTTTTGCTTGAATTAAAATAAACTTCTGTCGCAGCATTAATTATGTAGCGAAGGAGGAGTGGCTATCAGTCTCTGATTATGAATGACAAAATAATCTTATATAATTCATACTCTAAATGGTTGAGTATATAGTGCATAAGTACATAGTGTATAAGTGCACAGTGTGTAGTGCATCTTTGGGATGCAGCTAATGCAAAAGTGATTAGTTTTGTTTTTTAAAACTCAAGGATGGATCAGTACCCACTGTTCATAATCCCGCTGCACCTCCAAAAGAAGTAAGTCTCACACTTTATATTTTTTATGAATATTTGCAAATTGCCTTTCCTCTTCCAAGGAAGAGAGGGGCGGGGTGAGCAGAGCTCATTAGCATTTAAAGAGAAATGCTCCGAAATGGCTCGCTGTGATCAGAGCTGTTTTTGACCAGGTAAAAAGCTGTTGTTTTACATAACCACTGAAGAATTTTAACCAAAGTATGTAACAGACATTTCATGAAGACCCTAAAGAATCATACAAACTTGTGGAAAATGGGCATCTGATAAATAAAAATAATAATAAGCTAATGATAATACTAAAAATTCTAACTTTTTCTATTTAACTAAATAATTTGTGTATTGGCAGATGAAAAAACTACTACAAAAATCTAACTCACATGCATTTCAAGGGTATCAATGGTAGTTTGACTGAAAAGTTACCATGGTAAAATTGTGTAGTGGAGTAGTTTTGTTTAGACTAATAGCAAAGCATTTTAAGTATGCTTTTCTTGATTTTGCTAAACCTCTTTTTTTTATGTGCACCTTTGTACAAAGATGCTCATGCTTTGATGAAGGATTATATTTATTCATTTAATATGATACCTTTGGCAGATAATTGTACTGGTGCGTGAAAACTGTTGCAAATGGCAAAGCTGTGGACACATTAATTGGTATAATGACTCAGGGGTTTCATTACACAGTTTAGATACCTTAGTGTATTTATATTGTAAAAGCATCCATATAATGAATACAAAATAGTTGTATTTGGCCTTTGAGTTTCAAACTGTACCTTGGAGCTCCATCTGTAGAAAAACCCAGGCGCTGGAGAGGACGAATGAAAACCAGAAACCCATCTCCTCCTCACACACCAACAAAACAAATCTGTAAAAATAAGACCGAAAGGTACATATGTAAAGAAACACACACACATGAACTCAAGAAGGTCTAGGACGTTACAATGGCTCTTGATTTTTTTTTTTTTTTTTTTTTTTTCACAGTCCATTGAAGCACTTCCTTTGAATAAGTTAAATTTTTCAGATAGAACCTTAGGAACATTTAACAGTGAAGCCCAGGGAGTGTTTCTATACTGCATGGAAAGAGCTGTCTAAAGTTCACGGCCATTACGCCACGCTTTAGCCTCCTCCACTACTCCCTATCTCTCTCCCAAAGCCAATAGCGCTTGCATTTCAAGTCAGGTTGCAATCTCTTCCAATTACCAACCACACTGGAACAAATAATAGTGATTTACTTAATTAAAAACTAAACATTTTCCCATCTAAATAAACAAAAGAAATTGAAAGCGCTGGCTCCTTGAGGAATCTCCCTCGGTCCATTAGTTGCAGTCCAGTGGGCTTTGATAGGAATTAACTCACACTCAATTATACTCTGTGCCCGCAAACAGTCCCAAACACCAAACCGTGAATGAGCCGACTGCAATCTCCATGAATGGACGGAGGGCTTTCGGTCGGTGTGTACGCACGCTTTATTTAGACATTCTTTAAACATATCCTTTAATTTTCTCTGTCTGTCTTCTTTTTCATCACTTGCGCCCTGAGAGGTTTTTAGCCTTTCATCAGTACTGGGGCACAAGCTCCCAGCATTCCAATAAAAACTCGGTTATTTTGTATGGGGGCACTTTTTATGTTTAATATTCTGGTACTTTGGGAAAAGTATTTTTACATAATCTTGACTACTATTAATGGGTCTTTTCTTGGTTGGTATTGTAAGTGCATTTTTGTAAGATTGCATTATGTCATCTCAAGCTAAATTACCTTCAGAAAGGTAACTTAGTTTTGCAGTTTAATTTAACATTTCAATGCTCAAGGTCATAATAAGTACTGCGAAAATAGGATTTATGATTATCCTCCTTTCAAGAAGTGAAATGTCATCAGGCCAGGGAATCCATTTTACAGAATCAAATGAAATATTATGGAATATTTCATTACTTTAACTCACATTTTTTAAACAAGCTCAATAGCTTTATAGAACACTGTTACTTAAAGTTAAAATATATACACAGATGTTGATTTTTATTTTTTATTTTTTTAATTAATGTGATTATTCAGCAAGGATTTATTAAATTGATGAAAGGTGCCAGTAAAGACATTTATAAAATTGCAAAATATTTCCATTTCAAATAAATTATGTTCTTTTGAACTTTTTCTAAATCAAAAATCCTGAAAAAAAAGGAAATCATGTTTTCTGTAGAAATATTAAATGTCACAATCAGCATATTAAAAAAGACTCCTGAAGCATCTTAAATAAATTACATTTTAAAACAGAAAAGTAATGTTCAATTGTAATCATATTACATATTATTTTTGTTCAAATAAATGCAGCCTGAGTGAGCATAAGATACTTTTTTTAAACCAAATATTAATAAGCACAAATGTTTTATTTTACTATATTCTTGACCAATAAATAAATAAATAAAAAAATGCAAAAGTATTTGTAAGCATGAGAAACTTCCTTCGAAACCATTAAAAAATCCTACTGATTCCAAACTTTTGAATGACACTGTATATACAGAGAGAGAATGAAGTCAAAACATATAGCATACATGCTAGCGCAACAATATATATATATATTTCATATGTATGAGGGACACCTGTTTTGTAAAATGACCCAAATGTTACTATGGGCTTAACATAACTGCATCTATTCCACTATATTCCTTCACAGTGTACTGAATGACCTTTAACTTCCTATGCTTTTAAACAAACATCATATGTAACTTGATTGTTTGGTGCTTATGACCTCAGCTTGCTAATAAAAACCCAAATATATAAACTCATACTAAGAACAAGACACAGCAAGGGCATGAACAACTTAAGGTAACTTTATGCAGTCATGTAAAAGCTACATAAACTCCAGACTAAATTAAACCAGCTCTGACCCACCAAAATGCCATTTCAGAGGCACTTTTTTCTACCTTTGCAGTGTAAATTTGGCATTATTCCATTTTTTATACAGTGTATCCAAATACTCATTCTCTTATTAACCAGCTACTTGTCAGTCTCTCTACTGCCTCTGCGAGTTGCATGCTGTATACACAACATGATCCCAGAACAAATACTTTTGTTCCACAGAAAACTATAAGATTTTGATTATGACTACTCAACTTGGGCTCATGCCCCTATAATAAGACACTAGCGGAGAGCTCCGTTTTTTTCTCTACAATTTTCTCCTTCTCATTCTAATGTTCCCCGAGTGCGCTGTTGACTAATCAAAAGAGAAATTCACAGTTTTTGTTAAGACTTCACTACTGTGCTAGTCACTACTCGTTGTGAAAATGAACTTCTTTTTTCTTTTCTTTTTGACACGAACCTTATTTTGGTGCGTCGGAGCTCTGTCAGGGAGATGTGAAGAAAGTTCGAAGTTATGTCTGGAGTCTGGAGCTCTTCTGAATGACTCAGTGGTTCCTGTCCAGGTCTTTTAATGAGATTTTCTTCAGGCCTGTCTAACCTCCCTTCTCCACTGTGCCCAAAGACAAACATGCACCTTAATTATTGCAGGCAAAACATCAACATGGCACAGGCAGGGGATATTAATTAATTAATCTTCTCAATTTTTTTTGCTCATGTTTCCATGTTTTGTCAAGCTATGCTACTGCAACAGTAGCATTGATTTACAGTACCTTAACAGACAAGCAATGGTAAAACACAGAGTGTGGGTTTACAGTATATATATTTTTGTTTTGTTTTGTTTTTGAAGAAATTAACATTTTTATTCAATACGTTTATGTAAAAAGTGATCGTAAAGACTTTATAATTTTTTATCAATTTATTAAAAGTATTAAATAAAAGTATTCAGAATCCTGATAAAAGTATCACAGGTACCAAAAAAACATTAAGCAATACAACTGTTTCCAACATTGATAATAAATCAGCATATTAAATTGATGTCTGAAGGATCATGTGGCACTGAAGACTGGAGTGACGGCTGATGAAAATTCAGCTTTGCATCACAGGAATAAATCATATTTTAAAATATACTCACATTCACAAACAGTTATTTTAAATTATAATATTATTTCAAAATATAATTTTTTTTTTTTTACTGTATTTCTGATAAAATAAATGCAGCCTTTATTTTATATATATATAAAAAATTGGGATATTATCTAGAATATAGATAGCATCGAAGCTAAAACACTTTTTTGGTCCTATATATGAATGTAATTTTGACATTGTAATGTCTCTCAGAATAAGAATCATCGTCTTCCTTGGTAGATTGAACAGAACTGTAATCTGTGCACATACAGGCTGCATCGGCATGTCAATATGATTCCTGCATGCTGTCACAGATGCCATTCTGCTCAGTGACAACTGATGCTTGTGTTGCAGTTTGTTTATATGTCATACATGTCCTTGTCAGTCTCCTTGTGTCTTCAGAAGTCTGAAAGTTGAAAGATATGAAATTCAATTCCCTGTAGACACAAACTTGGTATGGTTTCTGGCTGGACCGGAGAGGCATCACATGCATTGACCTGTCAGGTACATTTCATTTTCATTTCATTTCATTTTATTTCATTTCATTTCATTCTGTACGGTACACACACTCGAGCCTGGACCTATAGGATGCAAAACAGCATGACATTTCCCAGTGTGCAGAAAATGAGATCAGCGCACTGCTCTCTGACTGGTTTTAGCAAATCCAAGTACCTGCTTCTCCTGGGTTGGCAGAGTGCAGTTATAAATACAGAACTTTGTGGAAGTACATTATATAAATTATATATACATTATATGCATTATACACTACCGTTCAAAAGTAAGAGATCGGTAAGATTTTTAAAAGTGTTTGAAAAAAGACATGCTGCATTTAGTTGATTAAAAATACAATGTTACCTACAATACATGAATTTTTTTTTTTTTTTTTTACTTTAATTTCAAACTTTAAGATAAATTAAGATATGTTTTTATTTTTATATATAAAAAAATCATTTTAAAAATATGTCATCAATTCACCCACCATGTCATAACTACTGTTTTATACTGTAAAAAGAAAAAAGAAAAAAAAAAGGTTTTGTGGAACCTCTAAAATGTAATTTTGGTTTATATTTTATTTCATGTAATTATAACATGTTTAATATCCACATGTGTTGAATTAAAAAATCTTGATGACAAATTTGAACACTGTGTAACAAACAGAAAAATACTAATAAGGGAAGTCATCAACAGATTGCTGAATTATGCTGGAAAAAGCAAAGAATTTTAAGGCCACTAATGGATTTCACCCACTTTTAGATTCCTGAGGCGGCAGCGCTGTTAAAATGCTCTTTGTTTTGACTCTTTGTCGTACCGTTTCAACTTAGTATCTCAGCTTCCACACAGAAATATTTCTCTGTCTTTCCCTCATCCATCCCCTTGACACAGAAGTCAACTTAAAACTGACAAGGGAGAGAGAGAGAGATAGAGACAACGGCCTTCTTTCAAGCCTCTATCTCCTCACTCTTACTTGTCTTCATAAAGCCAAAGGAGAGATGGGAGAAAAAGAAGAAAAGTATATAAAGCCGAGCAGAAATAAAAAGCCAAGGTATCTTTGAGCATGATAAAACACTTGCATATGAGAGAACGCAGCTTACCTGTTGAGTTTCACTGCTCGACTTTGTCTCGCCTCATCTGGAGGTTCTTCTCTGAAGGTTCACCAGTTCTGGTGAGGAAATGCCAGTGGGGCTCCCCTACACATGCTCCCCTTGTCCTGACGCTTTCTTAACAACCTGACAGCAATGGAGGAGTGAAACGAGGGAGGACGAGTGAATAGAAATGAGATGAGGAGACACGCAAACTGCTGACTGCAAAAATGCAGAGGAACCCTTGTAACATGGCACTCCATCTAACGCTTGTCCTCTGCCCCTTCATCTCATCATATCCGGCTATTAGTGAGCATTTAATGAGCTTTGACGGAGCTACAGAAGTGTGCAACACATAGTACACGGCCTTTTTAATGGACTACATCTAGAACAACACACTGCCTTTCTCCATTCTAATTCACTTCTTGTTCTTTTTCGCTCTGTTTGTATGTTGGGGGACCTTGGTACCCTTGTCGACACCGAGTGAACGCAACAGTCTCCACAGCCACCAGTTTTGTAACATTTATGCTCATGCATAATAAATATGGCACAGACTATTCACTTTATTTTATATACTGAACACTCCTTAGGGGCCGCCTTGGCTCTCTCACTCCGCACAGCAACAGATTTTTACACAGAATTCATTTTCCACAACTGAATATTTGATTGTGTGCTGAAACCCTTTTTTTTCTCAGTTTTTTATTTTTTATTTTTTTTTTATTATCATATGCCACATAATAGAAAAACAGAACATTAAGACATGGATTAAAGCAGTTGGATTTTTTTATTGATTCTGGAAAATGGATAAAGGTTTTTATTCTTTAGGAACGTTTAATCCTAACATAAAATAAATAAATAATAATAATTAAAACAAAGAAAATAAAATGCTACTAAAAATCTTTCTCTCTCTCTCTCTCTCACACACACACACACACACACACACACACACACACACACACACACACACACACACACACACACACAACTGATCAAAAGTGACAAAAAAGACATTTACAATGCAACAAAAGATGTCCATTTCAAGTAAATGTTTTAATCAAATTAACAGTAAACTAAATGTTGTTCTTACAGATTAAATGTCAGTTCCACAGCACAGCTCTTTCTTTCTTTCTCTTTCTTTCTTCCTTTCTTTCTAACATTAATAATGAAAATGAATGTTTCTTGAGCAAATCAGCATATTAGAATGATTTCTGAAGGATCATGTGACACTGAAGACTCGAGTAATGATTACTGTTTTTACTGATCACTTATTAATAATAATAATAACAACTACTGTATTTCTGCTATATTATATTATATTTTATATACTCCCGAGGGGTAAATATATATATATATATATATATATATATACACACACACACACACATATATATATATATATATACACACATATATATATGCACACCTTTTATATATATATATATATATATATATATATATATATATATATATATATATATACACACATACACACACACACATTATATTTGTGCTGTAAAATTTCAAAAACTGAGAAAGATATTTAAGAGAGGGTGCTCTTTTTAAAATATGTTGTTTATTTATTTATTTTGGATCATTGAAGCTAAGTCTCTTTTACAAGAGAAGGTCATCAGTATTCTATATCGTTTTGTGCAGTATTCAAAGGTTCAGAATCTTATACAACAACACAGAGAAATGTCATTTATTCTCAAGATATACTCCCTCAATTAATAATAATAATAATAATAATAATAAAACACTATATTTCATAAAATATATACATTTAATGCTACAAGGTCTCACATGAAAGTGTTTTCACTATATCTGGGAGATTTGAGAGGTACATTGAATCTGAATGTGTGAACAGCAAGAAGTGAATCTCAGTCACAAGAGGAGACAGATCATTTCATCTGAACTGGGTGGAGTGCTCTTATAGCTGTATATGCCTCTGTCAAGGCCGCGGCCTTCAACACACACACACACACACACACACACACACACACACACACACACACACACACACACACACACACACACACACACAAATCTACAAGCACATGTACAACAGACGCACACAGTGAGGCGTGCTTCATAAGTGGAAGGAGGCATGGGGTAGGTGCTTCATAGAGAGCTGGAGAGACAGATGTGAACAGCTGGGGCCTGTTGCTCAGTTATTATGTAAAGTGGCCCCCAGGCACAGGTTAATGTGAACCCACACACTCACATACATACACACACACATATGCAAATGCAAGCACATGCATAGCACAACAGCAAAAACAGCCTTACTAATTATCATTTATTTAATGAAAAAATGAAAAATGTTGTCTGTATATTTACCCCCAAATCCAAAGAAAGACCTGTGTGTATACCTACCTAACCATACTTTAGGGACAAATTTTAACTCAAAAGTGAGCTAAACCTGACAAAATCTCCAAAAACCTCCCTTTGTGGACATCCTCATTTGTAAAACTGGTACAAAAACAAAGTAAACAAAGGATTTTTTTTTTTTTTTTTTTTTTTTTAATTGTAAAAATCCAGAAAGTTTTCTGCAAGGGCTAGGTGTAGAGTTGGTGCAGGGAAATAGAATATACTGTTTGTACAGTATAAAAACCATTACGCATATGGAATGTCACCATTTAGATAGCTAAGTAAATGTGTTTGTGTGTGTGTAATACATAATATGAAATAAAAAAAATATATAATATTCTGTAAAGCTGATTAATTTTATTTTATTCATTTTAATTTTATTAACTGCTCACTGTGCGAATTGTAGCCTCCGTTTCCTGTTCTTAGCTGACAGAAGTGGCACCCGGTGTGGTCTTCTGCTGCTGTAGCCCATCTGCTTCAGGGTTTGACCTGTTGTGCATTCAGAGATGGTATTCTGCATACCTTGGTTGTAACAAGTGGTTATTTGAGTTACTGTTGCCTTTCTGTCATCTCTAACCTGTCTGCCCATTCTCCTCTGACATCAACAAGGCATTTTCGTCCATAAAACTGCCGCTCACTGGATATTTTCTCTTTTTTGGACCATTCTCTGTAAACCCTAGAGATGGTTGTGTGTGAAAATCCCAGTAGATCAGCCTTTTTTTAAATACTCAGACCAGTCCATCTGGCACCAACAACCATTCCATGTTCAAAGTTACTTAAATCCCCTTACTTCCCCATTCTGATGCTCGGGTTGAATTTCAGCAAGTCGTCTTCACCACATCTAGATGCCTAAATGCATTAAGTTACTGCCATGTGATTGGCTGAATAGCAATTTGTGTTACCAAGCAATTGAACAGGTATACCTAATAAAGTGGCCGGTGAGTGTATGAGTGTATATATACATACATATGTACATACATACACACATATATTATATAATATTATATAATATACACACACACACACACACACACACTGCTATAGGGATTATAAAGTGAAATGCAACAAAAAAGAAAGAGGAAAACAGGTGGAGGTAAAAGGTGAAGGATGGGATGAGAGATGGGTGGGGCAAGGCTATCCAGAGGAAGGAGAAGAGGAGAAAAAAAAATGAAAAAAAGTACCAGGAGACACAGATGCTGCAAAGTTAGTTCACAAAAAGTGAAGATCATGCACTTTCGTGCACACGCAAGCACAAAAATACACATGAACACACAACCAAACCCTGTCAGGAGAGATACAGTGAAGGTAAAATGCTCAAGGAAAGCAATATCCTCAGCAATAAAAGTATAAGTGCAAGAGGGGCTCTGTAAGTAAAAAATGTATGTGATAGATTGTGGTATATGGTATAAAACAAAAACATGCTCATGTAATACAAATGTGCTCATTGAAAATTTAAATTAATAGTGAGCTACTGGGTAACCTTTCTAAGGCTTCCGAGAACCTAAACACAGCATTCAGCGTATATTTGGATTTGTCTTTGGACTGTTTTTAGTAAATAACTAGTCATTTTTACATGAATCCATCTTTGTGTACACATTAATATTTTAAGTGTTCCCTTTGCACAGATATACACTCCAAAACACATCAGCACACACATCATCTGTTCCCTTTTTAAAGCACAGTGAGTGGGAGACAGGAAGTTTAATTACAGAATGCAAACAGTATCGCTACAGGTTACACAGATAAAAGATAAAGGGTAAAAGGGTTTTATAGACACTAATAACCAAATTCATCAGAGGGAATTTAACTCTCCCAGCAGCTCACTTTATACAGAGCTATATTCAATGAAAAAGGACCCCACTGACCCATACGCACATCCAAAAGCCCAAGCTCAAGATCGGATCCCATTTGTGCAGTCTGAGCCTAGGAATTACAACCTAACCCCGTAGCCTTCATTGTATCCTGCAGACCTGCTGTCAGCTTGAGGCTGTTAACGACAGAGTGCCATGCTAATACCATACAACAGCAGTGTGATTAGTGCCAGATCCAACTGGCATGACTTCTACGATGCATTACTTCTGGATACCACTGTGCCAAGGTAGCAAAAAGCTGTTTTTTGTTTTTTTTTTTGGATTAAACAAAACTTGACAAAAGTTTAACTGCAACTCTGTGTAGCTGTATCACCACATAGGCAGCACATTTCTAAGAGACTTGATATGCTTTACATCTCACATACACAACACACAAATTGACAAATCGCAAAAATCCACAACAATTGACTCTAGTGTGACATTAGCATCTTGCTAAGCTAACAACTCATAAGTTGTTCAGCCAAACAAAATAAATGCATACACTACAGTTCAAAAGACTGGAGCCTTTTTTTTTTATAAATCATGCTAATATGCAGCAAGAATACATTAAATTGGTCAAAATGACAATAAAAACATTTATAATGTTACAAACGATTTCTATTTCAAATAAATACTGTTCTTTTGAAATTTCTATTAATTAAAAAATCCAGAAAAAATGTTTCTACAAAACATGTGAAGCAGCACAACTGTTTTTAACATTGCTAATAATCAAAGTGTTTCCAAATCATAATATTAGAATGATTTCTGAAGAATCATGTAACAGTGAAGACTGAAGCAGTTAGGCTGCTGAAAAACAGCTATTCTAAATTGTGATAATATTTCACTAAAGTACTGTTTTACTGGATTTTCGATCATATAAATGCAGCCTTGGTGACCTTATTCAAAAACATTACAAATCTTACCAACCCCAAAAATTTGAATAGTAGTGCATTCTGGGATTGCCTTATACTGTATACATTTGATATATATTATACAGAATTAGCCAACTTAATTACCGTCCGATTACATTTGATTCAGTGACCTTTTTTAGATTTTGTGATTTGCAAGAAAACGGGCAGGTTTTTGTGAAAACATTTTCTCTCTTTCCCTCAAGGGAGAGTTTAGCCCACTTCCATGGTAGAGAAACACATATAAAACAATTTATATTAAAACATTACAATCAAAAATACATATTTTTATACAATCTTTTATATCACCCAGCTCTTTCATCTATATTTTTCTGCTCAGCCTTTGTTTGATTTAATATAAAGGGATGAACAAAACACACACACACAAATCCATTAAATGAATTGGCATCACAGATCTAAACTCAATTTACAATAAAAGCATACACTTGCAGATCATCACTCCTTAAAACAACTGATCTGAAGGTCCAGAAGTCATTGAGCTGTTTAATATCCAAACTGACCCCATTTATGTTCCTGATAGACATTCCTAGTATTATTGTGAACAATTCATTTTCTGAAGAAAAACTTTTGTTTTTATAATCTTTCATCAAAATGCAATCATTTACTTTCTCTATGAAATGTTTTTGCTTGTTCGGCTATCATCCCCAATCAATCTTATTTGTCAGAAAAATAAGTGTCATATAGAGACTTTTCACATTTAAGTTCATCGTGTCTCTTTAAATATCTGAACTGAACAGTTGTGCCGCTTAGTATTTTGTGGAAAATGTGATTTATTTCAGGATTCTTTGATAAAGCAGCATTTATTTTAAATATTTTGTAACATTGTAAATAATCGCAGAAAATTCATATTTAATCATTTAATGTGTCCCTGCTAAATAAAATATTACTTTCAAAAACAAATCTTACTTCAAACTTTTGAGCAGTGGTATGTCACACTATAGTAAAAGCAAATGGACATTGCTTCCACTTTTTTAAAATGTATGATGTTTAGTTTTGAAATTATATATATTAAATACATTTTATTGACTTTTTATTAAATAGTAATAGCTAGTATTAACTAGTTAATAACTAGTCATTTTACATAATTTCACTGACATTTGCAGTGCATCCTCAGTGCTTAGTATTTTGTTCTTGTACCCATGAATTATCAAGTATAAACACAGTTCAAGTTTTAGTACGACTGTATTGCACTTGATCAGAGTTTTGAAGTGTAACACACTGTGATAAGTACAGCCTTGACCTGAAGAGGACTTGCGCATGGTCTGTATTTGGCTAAGTGCTCGGCTAATGCACTGCTTGAGAGCAAGAACCCAGCGATCCTCGCAAGCTCTCCAACATAACCAAACCAACCAATGGGGCTCTGCGACTCTGACTTCATAAGGGATGTGCAGAGTGTCACACTGGGTCAGCGAAAAAGAGGAAGTGACTCAGTTGTTGTGCATTAACTTGAAATAACCAACTATGCCACTTACTTCATGTTGACACATCTTGCACTTACTAGGCCAAATCTGCTTTAAAAAAGCGGCCGCACACACAAACACACTCAAAACACAGGCACAACATCAAAACATCTGCCTATCTCTGATTACAGAAATCACCGTCATCAACAAACACCCGTCTGGCTGGGACACAAGTCTGATGTAATCTCACAAGTCTCAAACAGATCTCTGGGACCTTCCAGCTAGGAAACGTCACATCGATGTTAAAGTTCATATGGGGGATGGGTGGCTTTTCTAATCCCTTAGTTGTTGGTGACCCACAAGGGGTTGGTTTGAGCAGGTGGAAAAAATGATTAATTTTGGTTAAGAGGGATTTGGACCACAGATCTGGTTGGTTTTTGCTACAGTACACTCGCACACAAACACACTCTGCCAATGATACGGGGGGTCAGACACAGTGTTGAGTGGAAACCAGCTGTGGTAGCCAGATTGAAGAGACACTAATCCTCAAATCGGCTCGGTTTTAACCCAAAACTGCAAACAAGCTTCTGAATATGAGCTATTTAATACAGTGATATTCTGACAGCTGATGAAGGGTCAGTGAAGAGACATTGAAACTATGTTTATGCAATTTTTAATAGTATCTAATTGTAATAATGACAGACTCTCTAGATTTCTAAGTAGAAATAAAAAGAAGAACAATAATTCACTTCAATAACTGCAACTAGCAAAAAAGAATGCATGTCTCACCACCCATTGTCACACTATGCTGTAGTAAGGAGCACGAGGGAAACGATAAAACATTTACAGTCTTTAATCCAGGAATCACAAGAGAATAATCCACACAAGGCACTTGGAAGACACACATAGACAACGAATAGACCCGATAAACATTGATTCAATAGACTGGGGCTTTTAAACTCAGGATAACGAGGGAACTAATGAGACACACCTGGGATCAAATCAACAATCAACTGGAGACAGAAACTGGGTCACAGGGGCAATAACACACAGATAAGTCCATAGTCCTAACACCCATTGATTTAGGCTGCTGGACTTCCAGAATCACAGTGCTATGCTCGGTTTGCTGGTGTTTTCTCATGCCACTGGTACACATGCTCTGTGTTGGCATATGTCACAGAGAGGCAAGAGGTTTTTGATTAAATTTGTTAGAAAATCAAAAATCAAATAATCAGGTATAACAACATAAAAACAAATATGCTTTCATGTATTTGTGACTTCCAAAAATAATCAGATTATATAACACGCTTACTTTGTAATGTGTTACCCACAACACTGATAATCCAATCCAGAATAAATGCTACAATGTTTGAAATAGATTTTTAATTAAAATTTAATGAGTCTTAAAGATTATGGCTCATTTACCAAAGGAAACATTTGTGAATGTGAGACGCATTTAAATAAGTCCACATTCTGGAAATACCTCACACTTCATGTGAACTAGATTTTAGTCTTATTTCTTGCATCTATTCCAAGCAACACATCTATGGCATGAAAGACGTGTCGTCAATGTTCCTGCACTAATTACTTAATGTCTAATGGTGACATAAGTGAGGTACATCACTCATTAGCTGTGTAATTTCTGTGACTATAACACAGATTAAATATGAAATTACATTTATATCTAGATACAAATGTACAATACGATATAAGTCAAATAGAAAAGCTTATATATAGAAACATACATAATATATGGTCTGTGAATGGAATTATTGAAAAATCCAGTAATAACATTTTCAAACTTTCAAATTTGAAAGTTAATTTATATTTGTAATTTATATTGATCAAACATAAGTACATTTATACAGCATCTAGACATATGACATGGTTATACAGCAAATGACATTTGGTCTGGATTTGTAAATAAGAAGCATTAATTGTTATTTCTATGATTACATGGCAGAGATTAAATATAAAAGTTAACATCAATATAAAAGTAAAAAAGAAATGACATGGTTTGTGTATGGAAGTACTCACAATAACAAACACTAATTACACTATATAATTAATGTGATTATATGATATGAGATTTTAAATAAAAATAAATAAATACAAATTTACATGATCTGTGTTTGTAATGACTGACAATAATAATCAGTATTTATGCAGTTTATGCAACTATATGGTAAAGATCAAATATAAAAGTTTATTTACACAGCATGTAAACATAAATATAAAAACTGACATATGGTCTGGATATGTAATTATTCATGATAATAATCATGAACCATAATTTCTGTGACTACATGGTAGAACAACTAATTTAAAAACCAAAATATAAATCAAAAAAAAACAAAATAAAAATCAAATCACAAAAACAACAACAATAACAACACCAATTTATATCAAAAAGTATAGGATTTAAAAATGTTTATTTATATCTAGACATAAACACATGCAAATTGAAATAGGGTGTATGTATTTAAAGACCCACAATATTCAGTAATTATGCAGTTTATACAACTATTTGATGGAGATAATAAATAATACGAAAATTAATTTCTGTAAACAAATAAAAACTGACATGTGGTATGCTAAGGTAATTATTCAGAATACAAATCAGCAATTATTTCGAATAATGATGCATTCGCCATGAATACAGGTGCATGAGCAGAAGAACGGCAGAGTGTGTAAATGTGTGTGCGTGTGTGTGTGTGTGTGGTGTCTGTTGTGTGCGTGAGAGTGAGGTGTGTGTGTGGTTTGTTCCAGCATGGGAGTGTGTGTTTGCGTGTGTGAGTGTGTGTATTGGCATGGAAGTGTGTGTGTGTGTGTTTGTGTGTGTGTGTGTGTGTGTGTGTGTGTGTGTGTGTGTGTGTGCGTGTGTGTGTTTGTGTGTGGATGTGTATGTGTATGTGTATGTGTGTGTGCGACAATGCGCAAGTGAGAGGAAGTTTTAGAAAGACAGAGGGAGGGAGACAGCGAGAATGTGTGAGTGGTAAAATATTATCAGGTCAGTGTGAGGGAGAGGGGTCAGATAATAAGACTCAATCGCGCTGAGTGAAACGTACTGGGAGAGAAAATGCTGACGTGTTTCCTCCGCTCCATCCAATTCTGGAAGCACCAGCCCTCTCGTTCTCTCCCTTACTCTATATTTTATGCAGTGGTGTGGGTTCCATGGCCCACAAACTTTAGCACTTTACTGTCCATCCATGTGCCCATCTATTACAATGAAGGGCTGATGAAGAGACAGGAGGGTGAATGAGTGGAGAAGAGTGAGGAAGGGGAGGAATAAACGAGGGATGGGGCCCATATTGAAACGGGAGGTCAGAGAAGATGAGCATCGTGGCCAACCTTGTGTGTCCCATTCTCTTATTTACCGCTCCACCACCATAAGCCTATTACAGATGCTATCTCTCTCTCTCTCTCTCTCTCTCTTTATCTTTCTCTCCCTCTCTCTCTCACACACACACACACACACAACAACAACAAGACAAACTCAAACACACACTACACACATGTGACCTTTTGGGAACACAGCTGGAAAATATTAATTTGAATAATATGAAACTCCACCAAACAGTGCAGCTAAACACGGTACATTAGACTAATTAATGTGCATGTGCATGTCTGTGTACAGACAAATACTCACAGAGACCTTTAAGGCTACATTAGTTGAAGATGGTTTCATATGATGCTAATGATCTCAGAAACCTGTTGACATTAGTAGATTTAAAGGAAGAATTGAAAGAAAATTTAGACATCATTTACTCACCCTCATGTCGTTCCAAACACAATTGACTATAAAGGCCGTCAATCCTCAAAACTGACAAAAATTTATATAAAAGTGGTCTATACAAGTTTACAAACATGGAATATATTAATGTAATGCATAAGCGCTCTTTTACTCTTTTATGTAGCTCTCAAATCTCATATGGGAAATTTGAATATGTGCATATTTGAAATTGGTGCGTTGCAACTGGCTAAACATGGGATTCATGAAAACTAGTGGTGTTTTATCACACCACATTCAAATATACAGAATGAAAATGACATATGAGAGCTGCATTTTTTTCCTTACACAAAGTTATGATTTGACTATAGAAGACTTTAGCCCATGTAGCCCACAAAAGATTTATATTTCAAATAAATGCTGTTCTTTTAAACCTCGTTTAAATCAATATTACACAATTTCACAATATTACAGTTTTTACTGTATTTTTGATCAAATAAACACAGCGTTGGTGAGCATACGGTATGAGACTTCATAAAAAAAAAAAACATTCAAAAATCTTACCGATGCCAAACATTTGAAAGGTAGTGTCTTATTTATATACACTTATTTTATATGTTCAGGCCTACATAATGTATTTAATACAAAATACGATATTATATACATTTTGGGCCTCATGAACACAGCAAAAGTGCACACTGACTGCACAATACAAAAGCTAACACACACAAGCCCTCTCCCCCTCAAAAACTCTCACACACAACAAAAAAAAAACCTCTAAAACACATATACAACATAAAAAATCTCCAAAAACACACAAAAACAAAATTTGCCAAAAACACACCCTTTTTTACACCAGACACAAACACAATCAACTGACAATGATGGACATGGCAATGAAGTAGAGCCGTCTCATTGAACGAGAACACACACACGCATTAGTGGGTGCAGTACAATGAGTGCTGCAAACAGGTCTGAGTATCGCTAACAAAACGAGTCAGATTAGAGGGGTAAACTCGGTTAAATCCTCCAAAAGAGGGAAATGGCAGTGGCAGAAATATCCCAGAACAGATCGCCATGGAGCCTCTAACAAAAAAACGATTAAGCAGTAAAACAGTCCTTTAATAGCTTAAGCCATGTGCTCCATTATCTCCCTTCCTCCACCCACATGCACTGTCTCATAGCTGCTCCTGCCCACGCGTAAACACACTCCTACTGTCACGTAGCCCAACAGATGGAGTTCGGGGTGTGTTTTAGGTAAAGGCCTAAAACACACCCCGAAAGGCATTTTAATTAACAACTGAGGTCAAAAACTAGGCTTATCCTACGACAAAGCACCTTAGTTTAAAGCGGCATAGTTTACATTTTAATTCATCACATCTTTCCCGTATCGGACCACTGAATTACACCATGACCAAACTCTCTCTCCTCTTCAGGCTTTCAGAATTCGCAGAACTGATTCAAGTGTGAAATTCTCAATAGTTCTTGAGAGTTAATCTCGGCAGGTCGGTTCTCATTTTAACCAAAGCAAAATATCTGAGGCTGCTTTGATTTAAGACTAACGCACAATGAGATCTTACTCCGCTACGCTTTTCAGCTACCTTTTTATCTCCATGAACAATTTTTTTTTTTTTTTTTTTGTGGAACTTTGCCTGATTAAAATCATTTTTCACTTCCTCAAATCTCCAGCTTCTGAACTCACGATGCAGGAAAATGTGATTACATAAAACTTAGCATAAATAGCTGAAGGCATAATGGTGCATGAGATAAATAGTAATGTGTAGTTGAAGACTAATTGCTGAGTGCCCACATCTGCATGTAATTTCTATCACGACCGTGATAATGTTTTAACAAGTGTACAAGACCTTGATTGTGGGTCTTGATTGACCTTCTGATATATAAGGTGAGACATCAGTCAGAGCTTTGTTCTGTTATTAATAAAGACTACTAGATTATGTTCCATTACAACCAAATTTGCTTTCATCGATAAAAAATAATGCCAAATGCACATGAAAATCATTTTCTTAACTTTTTTAAAAGTGAAAGTAAACCTAAAAATAAAAATTTCACCCTCACCCTCATGTCATTCCAAACCTGTATGACTTTTATTTATCTGCGAAGGACAAAAAGATTTTGAGTGATTCATGAGTGCATGGATCATGGATGTCTGACTGTGGAGACAATTCAATAGATAGAACTGAAAATCATTTTTTTGTATCTGACCGTGTTGACCAATATTAATTGACAGGTAAGGGAAAAACACACTTTCTATGAGAAAACAAAAAAAGTAGAGAAGATTCACTCAAACGTTACTTCCTTCTCAGTTTATGCCGCTCGTTTTGTAAGAATCAGTGCCTGCTTTACAATACAATATTCCTAAGGACTCTCTCATTAATTTCTGCAGAGTTCCTGTCGACTGCAGGTGTTCTCTCCTCAGTCTAGGTAGGCAAGAGTCATTAGTTTAGCTTCGAAATTTCAACTCTCCCACTTTGAAAGTACTTAAAAAGCAGCTGAGCAGCCTCTCAGTGCACATGCAGCTGCCTCAACTGCCTCGCAAAAGGCTCCAGAGCGCCGTTAAGGGGCTTTTCCCGAAGGCTCTCTCAAACCTCTTTTCTCTGGCTTCCTTTAAGTCACCATCATGCCATTCTCTCGCTCCCTCCCTCGTGGTGAATGTGTCCGTGGAGACCGCGGCTGGATGACTGGCCCACCCTCCACCTGCGGCGGCTCCAGTCACAGAGTCGTGGGCTCACGGCCCCCCTGAGGAGAGCCTTGGGAAAGAAAGTCTCGCTAACAGATGGAATCTATTGTCTAGAGGGAGACTGGAATAAAAGGAGAGAGTGGTGGAACTCAGGGGTGTAAATGTGGAAAGAGGCTGCGGTGTTAAGTCTTACGTCAGGGTGGTGTGGGTGGGCTTCAGTTAACTTGGATTGTTGCCTTGCTTGGTTTTTAATGAACCTTCGAGCCAATGAACTTAATGAGGCGTTGTCTGTTAGCCAAAGCCCATCCACACACACACAAACACACGCTCAAACCTGACATCAACGACACACTCGCTACTCTGCTAGAAAGGAACTATGGAGGTCAGAGTTGGACCATGTCGCAATGCTGTTCGCCGTCATTAGCGTTTAGCATATTAGTGTATTACTATTAGTTTATTATAGTTCAATATTTTAAAAAAAAAATTCATTGTTTTAGTTTTAGTTAACGATAACTATAACACATCCACACACACAAACACTCGCTCAAACCTGACATCAACACCACATTCTCTACTCTGCAGAGAGGAATTATGGAGGTCAAGGTCAAACCATGTCACTATTCTGCTCGTCTTTATTAGCGTAAGAAGAGGCGTTCGAGAGCTCTGGCTTTCACTGTTTCCTCGTCCGCCTCTTTGTATGATTGTTGTGTGACATAAAATGAAGATCACCACCTAGACCTGATGCCTTTCAGTCCCTTGATGCATTCATAGCACACATACTCAAGTACATACACACACACATTCTGAACACTGATTGCAGTTTTACTGTCCCTTGTGCAAGCGAGGACCTCATTATATACCAACACAAACCAGGACAGACAAATAAAAAGAAGTGCGTGTGTGTATGTGTACATGTTATGTGTGGCGCTCTATTAAACTGACAAAGCTGCTAATTAACCAGACCTTTTGTGTAGCATCTATAGAAGCCGTATAAACCAGCCCGCCTCAATATGGAGAGGAATGTGAGAGTGGAATGCACGAATCTGAATGGGTCACGACAAGAATGTCCCACTTCAAAGAAACCCCTCTCCAACAGCCCAGTTTTGAGTAAATACATAATCACAATACATAGAAAACTAGGAGCAAATTAAGTGGCATTGCATCTATGTAAACACACAGATGCAGACTGATTAGCTCATTGCTTGGATTCCTGCACAGAAACAAATAATCCACAATCTGCACTTGTGAGTGTAATGCGGAAAATAAGAATTTATGTTGTTAGCTAGTATTCAGGCTTTGGTTCCTTAAATTAATAAATAATACAAACAGAGTGTTCTATTATTTTTTATTTATTTATTTATTTTTACACACAAATACACACACGCAAACTATTTTTACAAAATTTAAACTATTATTATTTTGAAATAATATTTTGAAATATTTTATTTTTGCATTTACATGTTGATTTAATTTTTTTCTTTACATTTTATTCAATTTGGTGTGATTTTTATTAGATGCTGTTTTTTTAAATGCCTATATCTATCTATCTATCTATCTATCTATCTATCTATCTATCTATCTGTCTATCTATAAATTCAAATATGTCGGCTCACCTGTAAAAATGTCCAACAGACCAAAAAAAAAAAAAAACTGTGAGAACATTAGATACGATAGAACTATAGATAGATAAAACGATAGATAGATAGATAGATATGTGAATGATTGGCCTTTTTTTAATTAGAAAGGAGGAAAGAAAAACATGGAGTCATGATCCCATTAGAAGGCGAAATAAAGAGGAGGATGGGAGGTTGTTTGCATTTTTCCACACGTAAAGAATTTGAACTCTCCTGTCTGAGCGAGCCATTCATTATGACTCTCATTACAGTAAACACAAAGTTTATTATAAAATAACATGCTCAAGCTCAGCACACCAAGACGAGCATGTCTATGCATACATACAACATCATGCTGCAGTATCTCACATACCTTGATGACGCCAACAAGTCCCTACAGCAATTTTCTTTTCAATCTAACCTAATGACCTTAAACGGTCAAACTCATCCATCTGTAGTTTGTTTTAGGCATGTTTGCACCCACATATGTCTACACCTGTGATATGACAACAACAAATCTCACTGCAGACATACAAAAAAAAAAATATTTTTATCATCCTTATATTTACCACAGCCAGAACTGAAGAATGAGTGAAGAATTTGAATTGAATAGCTCCCACGTCACAGGAAGTTTGAACTGGAAGCAAGAAGAAATTATGGAACAAGTAATTATGGAAAATGAAGTATCATTCCATCTTGATCCATAAAAAGTTGGAGTAATTCAGCCCATAATGAGAAGTCTGTCATCATTTGCTCACTCACACGTTTTTTTCTTCATAATTGTTTAATGAGTCAATAGTCACCAAAACAGTTACAAACATTCTTCAAAATATTTTCGTTTATGTTCTGCAGAAGAAAGAAAGTCATGCAGCTTTGGAACAGTAAATGATGTTGTAAATGATTGATTTTTTGTTCAACTGTCTCTTTAAATTATTAAATATTTGAAATTATATATGCGAAATATAAACATATTACATATAATAAATTTACAATTTACCAGTTAAGTCATAAATGGCACACAACCCTGCTGCTGAAACTACAAAACCAGCATTTAAATATGAACTAGATTTTAAAGTTGCTACAGTATGTAGTTGCCAGGTATTCTTGGTGGTTACTTATTGGCTCAAGTCTATCATATTATGGTCTCTACATATGGCTCAGGTCCATCCTTCAAATCAAGATAATGAGATTTTGTCCATTTTATTGCCCACCAGGCAAAAATACATCAAATTGCTTAGAAATATCAATAATTGCCATGGTTTGAGGTATCACTCCAATAGAACAAACAATGCAACTATGAGCAATCAAAACATTTAAGAAAAAACACAAACTAAATGATGACAAAATGTTTTCGGGTGAAATAAACCTAAAAAACTGAAAAAAAGAAAACACATAAGGTAAATAATAATGAAAAAAAGAAAACACATAAGGTAAATGATGACAAAAAGAATTCTCTACAACCATACAAACAACCAAAAAACAATTCACTAATCGGGTGAACTATCCCTTTAAGGCATTAACTATTCTATAAGAATTCTCTACATGCTGATAAACCTCCACAAGGCAATTCAGTCAGTTTTTGCTGTTCCCCAGGGGACACTTTTTGGAATTTTGTCCCCACAAGGATTGCAAAACCTGCCCACATAAGCACATATGTACTTAACACTGGTAAGACACAAACCACAAATCTCATTTAATGATTTCTGGTTAGCATGTCTCTCTCTCTCTTTTTTTTTTTCTCTCTGTCTGCATTTTCAGCAAAGCTCTACTTGCTTTCACATGCTCTCATTTAAATGCTCTTGATTGCTTTATTTCATTTGTAATAGTTGAGGCTGATACGTCACTGTGTGTGTGTGTGTGTGTGTGTGTGTGTGTGTGTGTGTGTGTGTGTGTGTGTGTGTGTGTGTGACAGTATAAATGTGAGATTAGAGCAGTCTAACAATGTGAGATAGATGGAATGCTGCAAGCTCAGAATTGCCTGGTCGACATTCCTCCACAACCCTAAGACTAATTGATTGAGGTGTCAGAGTGTATGTGTGTGTGTGTGTGTGTGTGTGTGTGTGTGTGTGTGTGTGTGTGTGTGTGTGTGTGTGTGTGTGTGTGTGTGTGTGTGTGTGTGTGTGTGTGTGTGTGTGTGTGTGTGCGAGAGTTCATGGGTGTGAGGGTGAATGTCTGCCAGATGGTTGAGGGATTTCAGTTCGATTAGTGTGAATGGGCATGATCCTAGTGATTTTGTGCTTGAGAGTGTGTGCACAAACCTCAGTGATTTTAAAACCTCAAACTTGCTCTAAAAGACAGGACTTTTTTTGACACTATTGGCTATCGCACAACATAACCATAAAAAAAAAAAAAAACAAACAAAAAAAAACAAGTGCATGAGTGTTTTTTATTAGATTGGCTACTCAAACTGTTCCTCCTCTCTCATCTCACCACAAAAAAAACAACTGCATTTGCAGTGGTTGCCTGATGGGAAGGCGTCATAACTGAGGATTTCTTTAAGAAACATTGGCTGTATCCATGGAAATCATGAGGCAATGATGTTCGTTTTGTTCCCACCTACGGCTAACAAAAGAAGTTAACTACACCATATGTGCAGCTCCAAGTCTCAAGGGTTAAATTGGGAAGTCATTTAAAACCACTCTCTAGCCATCGATGAAAAGAAGATATGGATGCTTTGTGTAATTATTTTAATTGTCCACAATTAGCCTTAACAATACTCAGATGTTACCTCTCCCTACAGGGTAGTTTTAATGGTTTCTGAAAAAAAAATCTCACCTAGATTTTCTAAATGCAACATCTGATTGATGTCTCCGTGTTCTCAAAATAGCATTTGCTTTTTTGTTTTGTTTTAATATATCCAAGATTTTTTTTATGATTGTTAGTGAATTCAGACGTCATGTTGGTCATAATTAATAAATTCCCCATTGCACTTGCACCTAATGTTTGACTAAATATCATTCCTTCAGTGTGAAGTCTATGGTTAAGTCCCGCGGCAGACAAAATCAGCTATCCATGCCGTACCTTTAAGCCCAGATCTCTGTAAAGCGCATTTTACCTGTCTCTCTCCCTGTCAGTATCATTAAGTGTCATTAGAGGTTAGCCATCTGTAGAGCTACCATGATGAGCCTTGAACACCTGCAGGACTCAGTGTGTGTGTTTGGGGTGGGCACATGCTCCATTGTTTCCGAGCACTCAAAAGCATGAGCCTTCCCTTCAGCCTTAATGGAACAGACTGGATAATATTTAACTAATGATTCTCTCGCCTTCTCTCCCAGTTCCTTTCACCCTCCCCTCCCTTTCTGTTCTGTTCCCATTAGCCATAACCATTTCTAAAGTTAATGACACAAAAATGGAGGAGAAAGGGAGGAGAGAAGCTGAATGAGCAAAGAAAAAAAAAGATAATGATTGAGGGAGTAAGAGAAGAAAAAATATGAGAATTGAGAACCAGGTATACTGTATCAGGAGAAACTTGTTAGATGAGAATTAGCAAACAGAATGTTTAACATTGTAATTAGCCTTTCTTTTATGAATAATATGTTGATAAATTACTCATTTTTTCTATTTTATGCAATTATTCGATTAATACAATTATTAAAAATATAAACAAATAAATAACAATGATTCTACTACTACTACTATTTGTTCCTTATTATTATTATTATTATTATTCTTCTTCCTTCCATATTATAATAATAATATTATGTATATATATTATATATATATATATATATATTTATATATATATATAAAGTTTCAAATGATATATATATATTATATCTACCGCTGATTTTGATTTCAGGATTAATGAATATTGGTCGGCAATATCAGACTGCAGTGGTTTTTAGATCTATCTATCTAGCACCTTTTTAGCTTATTTGGAGGCGTTACTTTGTCCCCTTGTATCAGTTCCAAAACGCATAAACAATTCATATTTTTTAATTTTTGGTGAATTTTGAGAAAAAATTACATAAAAGGCAACATTTAAAAAAATTTTGTTGTATTTGATGAGCAAATAAAATGACAGATTAATACTGTGGTTAAATCTTCCTTTTTTCGAACTTTAAAATTACAATAACCCCACAACTCAATTAAGAAAATAGATAAGTCAAGGACTCAAATAAAAAAAATTGAGAATAAAAATAATAAAAAGAAAAAAAGAACTTTAAAAAACAAAAACTAAACTACAACAAAATAATAAAGTCAAGATTAAAAACCTATCTGTTTGACAAAGCTTTTATTTCGGCTGAATAATAATAAATAATTTAGACTACTAGAAAACGTTTATCAGGCAAAACCACATTGTCATCTATTAATATATCTATATAATATATGATTAATTATATTTAAACCAATATAAGATAATAAATAAAAATTACATGAGAAAATATAAAATAAAACAAAAAATAATAAATAATAAAAAATTTAATTAAAACTCAAATCTCAAATAAAAAAAAAAAAAAAAACATTTAAATCTCAATTGTTTTTAAATTTTATTTGGTACAGGTATATAATTTCACATTAATTTTTATAATTTATCATGTGACTTCTTATGGTCCGGTAATTAGACAATGACACTAAAACTACAATGTGTTATACTTTCTAGATCATGTGCTCTTTCACAAAACTACAATGTGTTATACTTTCTAGATCATGTGCTCTTTCACAGACATTAGCAGAAAGATTATAGGGCAAAGTGTTGTCAAAATAGCTGCAGTAATGCTAACATAGCAATAGATGCAGGCTCCTCTTTTACACAGCACTCTACAGAAGCCAAGGGTGGGAGGATAGAGACGAGAGCGAGAAGGGACTGACACAACAGAGTGATAAAACTTTGGCAGTTCAAATATGTATCTTGGTCATGCCAATAAAGCTAATTGAATCTGAAATTGAATTTAGCTAGAGGGATAGACAAAGAAAAGGGGGAGAGACTGGCAGAGAGAGAGGGATTCATAAATGGGGAGTCGAGTACTGGTAGTTGTGCCCCTGCCACGGATTAAAGTCACAAGCGCTCTAAGGCAAATGTAGTATTAGTCACTTTAATAATTAATCATCCTCTGAGCGTGTTTTTTTGAGCCATGCAGTGACCCATTTTTAATTCCATTCCACTAACAAAAATAAAGCAAAGAACTTGGTTTCTAGCTTTAAAAAATGCCTAAAATTAGCGAGAGAGGAGCGTTTGCCGTTTAGGGTCTGCTGGGTCAAACAAACTCATCTATTATCTAAATTCCCAGGGTAAATAATAGGGAATTCCTGTCTTTCCACACCTATTTGGCTTTCAGAGTAGCCACACTGCAAAAAAACAAAAAAACAAAAAGAGAGAATAAAGGGGGATACGATGGGCTCCCAAAGGTCTGCAGGATGTCGTCCTGGAGAAATATGAGGCCCATATGCAATGTGTCCCCAGTGAATGGAGATCTCCTGCCGTGCTGCTCCTTGGCTTTGATGCTCACCACCACAAAAGCAGATGGTTCTGGCCCTCAACTCTCTCTGCTCCCGTCCCTCACCCCTCCCGCACCATGTAGACAATCCCATCCACTGCTATTAGCCCCCTGCCTGCTCTAGCTCTCTATTCGGCTGCAGCTTCAGGCTCCTTTCAGACCACTGCCCAGAACCCAGGGGGCTGCCGGGGCAAAGTAACCTAGTCAAGCATTCACCATCGCTGGCTGGCTTTGAATGGAAGTCAACTGAGTGAAAAAGACATGTTTTTAGAGGATGGAGCGGAAAAGGAAAGAAATAAGCTGGTGAGGAGAGATCGATGAAGGTTTTTCCCCTCCAATACCTCATTCACTGCTCGCAGGTTACAAAGCAGCAGCAACCGCAGGTGGTGTGGAATTTTCCGGATGCTTGTCCGGATTGTCAAAGGCCGGCAGTCGGGAACCTTCATGCGAAATGAGATCAAAGCCAGTGAAGCTCTTTGCACTCTGTTTTTCCATTTTCGACACACTAAATAGAACATCCCAGGCACTCTTAAGCAGTTCTGCAGTCAATGCAATAAAGAAAACCTGCAAATGACCTCCGAAACCTCATCTTTGTTAATACCCCAGCTTGATCTCTCGGGCTCTCATTGGCACAAGCCAATTAACTGCTGCTCTCGGAGGTCGGGATCAAGTTCTTAATTGATTACATGGCGATAGCTTATTCAATTATCAATTAAAGAAAGAAGAGCTCAAATGAGGGTAAAGGAAGTTTCCCAAATGAGATCCTCAGAGGTTTTGCCTGAGATGTGTTCAAATGGTTGTTTGGGAAGAGTATAACAACAAATACGCAGAATGCAACTGAAAGGGCTGACAGGACTGCTTAGCTGCACTGCTCCAGAATGCACCCCTCGAGTTCAAAACATGCATTACGGGCAGTGCGAACTTAGAAAGTCTGGTGAATAACCATCAACAGGAGACTTTCCTGCACGGCCAAGTCAGACCTTTACATCCTCCACATAGAAGTGTGCTTTCAGATCACAAGGGGATTTGTTAGCTTCCCTTCTTCTGTTCTCTGTTCATCTGCCTCTGGCATGGAGGTGAATGGCTACCTTTGACTCTATCCTCCAACTATCTCTTCCCTCGTCCGGATTGTTTACTGAGTCACCGAGGGATAGCCTTCTCCAACTTTAGCAGTCAGCTTAAAAATAAATAAACCGCTGGGTCTGGTATGCTACCAGGCTAATTTCCCTGGATGGCATGCTAGCTTAGCCTCATCCTGTTTTCGCAGCTTGCACAAAGTAATGAGAACATGTTTTGGGGACACACCAATTTCAGGAATGTCTGTGACAAGTTGTCAACTCCATCGCGTGGTATTCTGCAGATTAATATAAATAATAGTAACTAATACACCACAGTTAGCCTGACTGAGATAGCCAAACAAAAGCAACACACAGATCATTAGCTTGACAGTCTTCTTGGCAGCATCATGTATTTTAGAGGGCAGCATCGCCTGGAGACAATCAAAACAGATGTCACCCCATACGTTGGACATCTGGAGGCTACTGTCTAATGTATAGCTAATATAGTCAACCTATCAAAAAACACAAATGTCCTAATTATTCTTCATTTAGTCACTGACTTCACTGGCACTGAAACAATCAGTTGTGAGTTTGAAACCAGTGTAAGATGGTTTACTGGATGGTTAGGTGGTTTAAAATGGTCTATATTAACCATGGCTTTACCACAATAAATAAATAAATACATAAATAAAAAACCTGGTTACTATAGAAGAAAGAAGAAAGTCATGACATTTGCCAAGTATGAATAATTTTGGTAACCCATACTCGGAATTGGTGCTCTGCATTTAACCCAACCAAGTGCACACACACAGCAGTGAGAAGTGAACACACCATGAACACACACCCGGAGTAGTGGGCAGCTATATATCCAGCGCCCGGGGAGCAACTGGGGGGTTCAGTGCCTTGCTCAAGGGCACTTCAGCTATGGGTATTGAGGGTGGAAGAGAGCGCTGTTTATTAACTCCCTCCCACCTACAGTACAACTCCTGCCAGCACCAAGACTCAAACCTGCGACCTTCGGGTTACAAGTCCAAATCTCTAACCATTAGGCCACAGCTGCCTCACAAATAGCCAAACCATAGTAACCAAAAATTAACCATGGTTTTGCTACACTTACCATAGTTTAACCATGGTATTTGCTGTAAAACTATGGTTACACAAATGGTAATCAATACGCCAAAAAAAAAAAAAAAAAAAAAAACATAATTACTACACTTTTACTACAATAAAATCATGGTTGATTTTGTAAGGGCTCAGAGCCTGACCATGCTATTGTTTAGCTGGTGTAGGCCATTTAATTAGCCTAAGATGCTGAAGATGTTTTTGAAGCAAAAAACACATATTACTCATTTGGTCTTTGCAATGAAAGAATTAGGAATTTTAAACCAGTCTAAAATGGTTTGCTGGATGGTTAGTTGGTTTAAAATGGTCTCCCAACTTGCCCAAGCTGATTTTAAGCTGGTTTAGAACAGCCTAAATTTCTAAAGAAAGGTTTTTAAGCAAAGAACACAGACAATAATAGTAGTAATAATAATTATTATTAATATTATAATTACTAAGTTGCTAAAGACATATTTAAGCAAAGAACACATATTACTCTTCATTTTGCACAGAAACAATCAGAAGTGAGTTTTTAAACAAGTCTATGATGGTTTGCTGGAAAGATGGTTTAAGATGGTCTCCTAGCCTGGTCTAGCTATTTTTAGCCTGTTCAGCTGAGACGGACCAGCTGAAAATAATTCAAAACTCTCTAAAACCAGTCAACAGACTAGCCTGGCCAGACTGGGACACTAACTAATGCTGCGTTCCAGGCAACCCGTAACCCATGTTTTTCCAACCTTCTACCCGTGAAAGTGCACTGGAACAGCAGTCAAACCCGTGACTTCCCACCCGTGACCTCGTACTAGATCGATGTACTCCCAGTTCCAAGCTCTGACGTCACATAACCCGCAAAACAACAATGGCAGCCCCTATGGATAATATTACCTATGGATTGCCTATGGATTGGAGTGTTTATGCAAGTGGTACACATTGAAAAATAGATTTTAGGACAATATAACGTTGCAATAAAATTAATAATCTAGCTACAATTCCTTGCACTCAGGAAGTTTGGCGTGACTTGCCTGGAATGCTACGTCTTAGCTAAGGATATTTTAAACAGGGCTGGAAAAAGTCAAAAACTGGAATGGAATGCAGCATAAGACCATAAAACCAGCCTAAGATGGTTTGATGGTCTTAGCTAAGGATATTTTAAACAGGGCTGGAAAAAGTCTGAGACATTTAGTTTTCAACCACAATGTTCAACACTTAACCTGGATTTAACACCCAAAGGATGGCGATAACCGTCAAGGGATTGGTGTAAATTTAACCATTGTACTTGTTAACTATTTTGTAAAATCCCGGATGAGTGATGTCCATCCGGTCCTCTCTCCTGCTGGTGAAAGGAACAATCCGTGCAGTGGGAGGGCTTTTGTGGTGAAGACGACTGTGAACACTCGGCTGGATAGTGAGAGCTTCACCGAACGAGAGAGAGAGGATAGACAAAAGTGTGTTGTGAAAAGAGCTCCATCTTTCTGACAGGCCCAGCATGCCATACAGGCCTCGCTCCAGATGGTGATGTCCCGGCTGCTGGCTGGGGGGCTCTGGACTCTTTCTATATGGCTGTGAGCTGGGCTTTTCCTCCTCCTGCCTGGGCCCAGTGATTTCATCCTACAGTGTTTCAGTAATAAGATAATTCACACAGTACTCCACAAGCTGCTCTCACATCAGCATCACCATCCAACACAGATGTGAAGCCAAACTGTGTTCCCATTGGAAGCATGTGAGACTCTCATAACATTGTCCAATCTGGGCTTGGACTTTTTGAGCTCACATCGAGGAAAGGTCATGGTGACATCTGAACCTCTTCAGTCACCTCTTCAGTCAGAGGTGAAACAGGGTCCAAAATCTCCCTGTTTTCCATGTAGTTGTTTCTGGTGGTAAATCCATAGAGACCTCCCAAAACAGCACAAGAAAACATGGAATTATTCAACTTTTGTGATTTAGTTCAATAAAAACTACAACTGAATAAAGTAGTTTAAGCACATTAATACAGTGTAAAAACATATCTCAAAAAATGCAGTCAAATGTGCGACCCATACAAAATATATATTTATCTACACAAAAGTTCTGGGGTTGGTAAGAGCTTTTGAAAGAAGAACACCAATAAACTTATTATGCTCCAATACAAATTATGATCTTTTGGCCTTTTATATAATGTCTATACAGTGACCTTGCTCACACCTGGTGTTTTCTGTCTCCTGGTTCAAAGTTACAGTGTGTGTGGGTGGGTTTTTTCATGTCCTGACCTACTTTACTGGGACATTGGTGGAAGGGCACATGAAAGACAAGGATTTCCCCAAAGACCAAAGGTTATGTGGAAGCTGAACTGGCACAGGCCGTTACAGCCTGGTCAAGGCACTGAAGCAGAAAGACACACACACACACCATTAAAGGAATAGGTCAAACAAAAATGAAAATTCTTTCATCATATACTCACCATCATGCCGTTCCAAACCTAAACAACTTACTTTCTTCTGTGGAAGACAAAAAGAGAACTTGACATTTTTAAGGTGTTTTTTCCCCAAGCAATTAAAATGGCCTAAGCCCATATGGCTTGTGCACTGTATTCAAAATCTTCTGAAGAAATATGTTTGAGCTTTGTTGGAGAAACTGACCAAAATTGAAGATGTACATTGGAAATCTTGACATCTGCTATAGCTTTCATGAAACCTGGTTGATCCAGTTTACAAAACCAACCTGATTGATTCATTCATGAATTGGGCTGGTCTGGAAGAAAGAAAGTAATATGGAATATGGGTTTGTAGCAACTTTGAGAGTGAGTGAAATCAATTTGCGATGTACTTTTCTTTTTTAAAACAAATATGCGCAATGCCTCTCTTCACACACTAATAAAAACACAAGACATTAATAAACAAAATAAAATAAAATAAATTACTGTATTTCTGCCCACAGCACAAATCCAGGTTTGAGCTTTACATCTGATAAGAAACACATACACAGGCACAAATATGCACAAATGAACTGAAATTGAAGCTTTATTGATTTCAAGTGTGGCCAAACACGCACACAACGGACAGCTCAGAAATCCTCAGGATATGAAAGATATTGTTTTTACCACCTCTTTGTTTCGTCGAAGAAGAGACACCAAATAAAAACCATACAAGTCTCACAAAGACAGAGTGGGAAAAAATAAACTCTCATATCCTGTGTAACATGTCTGTAAAACACTGTACAACATCAGAGCAGTTAATACAGAGAGAGGTTTTAATATATAGAGTGAAAGAGACATGTGGCGGTTAGGCTGTATATCATACTGAAAGGGAGAGAGAGTAAAACTATTGTTAAGATTGACTTAAAGGAAATTACTATGTTGAGGACAGACAGAAAGAGAGATTGAGAGAGAGAAGTTGAAACTGAGGAATAAAGAGCAGAGGCAGCTGGAATGAATGACACAGATAAGGAGAATGAAATAAGATATACTGTCGAGCTGTCAGAGAAAACATTAAATATGTGTGCGAGAAGACTGAACACACCAAAAGAAAGAAGAGACTGGAATATTGTGTTTGAAGGAAAATTACACCAGCTATGTGAAAAGAATAAAGACAGAGAGAGGTAAGGAGAGTGCAGAGCCCTTGACAGTGTTAACTATAGTCTTTCACTTACAACCATATGGTTTTTTTTAAGACCCGAGCTGCTGCCGCACTGAGCAGAGTGCTTCATATCTTACTGTCACTCTTAGGTCTGATATACAGCAAAGACCGGGGCAATTTTAACACACTAAATTTCTTCAATCACAAAATTTATTCAAGTCAGTTTGATGACACTCACTCCGCTCATGATCAGTAGAGTTATCTCTCTGCCTGAGGAAAAAGTGTAAATGTTTGACTTTGTGAAGTGAAATCTTTTATAAAAAAAATTTAAAAAAATCAGTGTCTTTAGACATCACATATCTATTTTAGCTCCAGGTTGCTGGTTAAAAATAAACAAGATTGACAGATGCTAACACTGTCTCTGATAGTTAACATACAAAATATGTTTTTCTTAGTTTTAAGGCTGAAAATAATTAAAACACTAGCCATGAAATAGAAATAGTATGAATTGTGGAAATATGTAATATACAGTATCTTCAATTTCTTGGGAGAAAAAATTAATCAATTTTGCTTCAAGAGGTGCTATAGCGGGCATTAGCTCAACTTCTTCAGGTCAAATGTTGTCATCGCAAAGCAACATCCTGAAGAGGAACAGAGTAAGTTAGGTTAAGTTGACATGTTAATAGCTAGCTATTTAGATAAAAACACATCTAACCTAATGGCACAGGCATTTGTAAAACAGACATGGTAGCCCTTGAGGTTTGTTACCGCCATGAGTCAAATTTTAGCTGGTCAACATTAGCAATTAGGCCTAGCACTTACAGATAGCAAAATTAAAATTAACCACAGCAACAAACATAAAATCAAAAAAAATAAAAAAACTGTACTGTATGTCTGATAATTAAAAAAATTTCAAAAGTACTGTACCATCAGCCAATTTAGTGTTTGTTTATAGATAAATTAGATAAAAAATGATAAATAACTAGATAGATAGTAGATAGATAGTGTTATGATGATATATTTATCTATCTATCATCTATCATATATATAATTTTATATATGTATGAAATATATAATAAGTATATATATCTATATATATATATATATAATATATATATATATATATCTATATGATATAGATATTATGTACGTATATATATATATATATATATGATTGTAATGTACGTGTTGTTGTTATGCCATCAGCCAATCACTGTAAAATAAATAAAATAAAATTGTACTGTATGTGTTATTGTGGTGACATCAGCCGATTTGTTGTTTAAAACAAAAGTTAAATAAAAAAAAAATAAAAATAAAATAAATAATAATAAAAAAAAATTTAAACGACTGTAATATATGTGTTATTGTGGTGCCATCGGCCAAACACTGTAAAGTAAGATAAAATTAAATTAAATAATAAACAAGAAAAAATACAATAACTGTAGTGTATGTGTTATAGTGGTGCCATCAGTAAATTGGTGTAAAATAAAATAAGTAAATAAATACATAAAATCAAACTAAAAAATAAAGTAACTGATTGATTCCTAGTTTCCAAAGATTCCTGGTTGTGTACTACTGGGGCTGAATGCACCAACAAGCAGCTGCCCTTGAGATGAATGGGAACAGTTACAGACAGCTCTCTCTACATACAACTACTTGGTTACCAACACAACAAAACAAGATTGTGTGTTAAGTATGTTCAATGGAATCACTCACTGTACAATTAAGTATATTTCTGGCCTTATTAACTCGCTCATTCATTTATTTATACCTTCCTCTCTCTTTCTTTCTCGCTCTTACAGTCATTTCTTCTCTCCCTGATGAGTTCTGCTACACGCTGTCGCCACAGCGACCTGATGGAACATCGCCATAAAAGCCCGACTACACTCCCACCTTCTTCTCACACTCTCTCTCCCTCTCTTTCATGAAAAACACAGCACAAACAACAGTTTTCATGAGGTAGGAGCTCAGCTGCAGGGACACAGTGAGAGGTGGCACATTGGGAGAGAAAGACTGCGAGAAAGACAGGGCACTTTTGAGGAAGAAATGCAGTCCCAGCAGCCATTATAGAGAGAGCACCTGCAGTCTCAAAGTACCATCCAACAAAATGGCCCCATGTGGACTGATTACACATAAAGCTTACTTTGCACAGAGAATATGGAGCTCACGCAGTAGGGAGAAAAAAAAGTGTGTGTGTGTGTGTGTGTGTGGTGTGTGTATATATATATATCACTATATATATCCATAGTGCATTACATGGCTGTCAAATGTACTCTATCACGAGGGCATTGAAAATTGAAAGTTTTGAAGTAGAAATTATGTGTAAATACTGTGTTATTTCCCATGTTATATAAATGGCACACATGATGTATATATTTAAGAAGAAAGTTATGGTCTGTATTGTAGGTATTGGCTATAACACAGCAACAGAGGCTCAACCAATCGCATGAGCTTGAGACAGGGCTTTCTGTTTAGCCACCCAATGGCAGATTGGTGCAGTTTAGGAATATATATTTTTACAAATTTTCAATGGTGCCACTAGAGGCTCAGAAACTAGATGCTTCACTTTCAAATAATCATTTGCTTCCCTAATCAAAGATATGGAAAATATATATATTATATATATATAATATATATTTATATAAGGCCTCCCACTCAGTTCCATAGTGCCTCACTTTTACTCTATACAGAGGGCATTCAATTTTTTAGAAATTTGTTTTTTTTTACTTTTCCAATTTAATGTGCAGAGCGTTTTGAAAAACCTAGGTTGTGTTTGTAGGTGTGGCTGACACAGCAAAAGGCTTCAACCCATGCATGAGCTTTTGACAGGGCTTTCTGTTGAGCCTGGCAGATTGGTGGTGCAGTTTAGGAAACATATATATATATATATATATAATATATATATTATATAGCCAGCCATATATATATATATATATTTATATATATTTTTTATATATACACATTGTTCAGGACTTATATTAATTATAATTATTTTTGCATGTCTTTTTGGTGCCATTAGAAGCTCGGAAACTACATACATCACTAACGATTTATTCATACACATTGTTCAGGACTTAAAATCTAACTGAATAAGAAACGTCACTGCATACTGAATCTTTCAGGTTTTTCAATAAGTAAATGTTTTTTACCTTTCCATATGTCAAATGTTAGATTATCATAATGTTTTCAAACTCCATGACCATGTATCCTTTGTTAACTTGATGCAGCTGTAGTTTTTCTGACAATGAAAATGCACCGCAGTAGCATTTTAACCAACCTGAAATCTCAGTAATCTGCTTGAAAACATTTTTAAAGTCTTGCATTACACATGCATTTCATATTAACAAAGTCACACATGCACAGAAGTCAAAAAGCAGCCCTGTTGCCAATTAAATTGGTTAGAGTCTATATAAGTCTCTATCATTCTCCCTGGCAAAGTTTCTCTTTCTTTTTTCCATCGCTCTCCTTTCTATCCAGTCCTTTCAGAAAGCCTGGGAGCTCACCCACATGTTTCAGGTCTCAGAAGGGTCTCTCGGGGAGGGTTGATGGGCATGTCTGAGTGTATGCGCACGGAAGGGAGGGGGGTCAACAGCATAAAAGCCCTTTTCTTCTCCTCCTCCTTGCCTTTTTCTTTCGGATGAGAGACAAGGGGTTGCCAAGGCGATGAGGTTGGTGGTTCTCCCACTGCGTGGTCTGGGAAGAGCAGCAGCTTGTTCTGACATTTACAGAGGGCGTTCACACCAGACAACCTTCAGAGAGAGAGAAAAAGAGAGTGAGAAGAAAAGGAGGGGGTCTGCACCTTTAACATCAGGAGAGTGCTGCTTCCTTCTGTTGGGAGACAGCTGTGAGCTTTCCCTTCATCTGGCTCTTTTCCGACGTCTGCGCGATCCTTTTCCCTGTCCTCGATTTGTCTGCGAAGCTCTTTCATTCACTCATTCTGTCGGTTAGCAGAAAGTCAGCCAAGTCAAAACACTGCCTTGTTCTCGCTTTAGCTCTTTTGCAGGTTTCTTATCCTCACTCTCTTTCAGGCCCCCTCACGTTCTGTCAGTCTCGCAACCGTCAGTAGATCTTCACATTATCTAAACCCCGGGGAGCAGATCCGGTGCGGTGTCAACAGCTCACTGGCCGTCATTCAGACAATTCGCTATAAAGGCGTTCACTCACTTTGCGCTACATGAATAGCACTGTTTTTATAGACTGCTGTTTGTAATCTGAAGGCACCCAGTAAGGGAGGCCATATCATGATTGAGAATAACGGTCTACTTTTATCTCTCTCATGCTGGTAGTGGAAAAAAGGATTTCTTATTCTCTTTTCCCCTGTTTCAATAACAGATGCTATCAGAGTTGAACTAGCAGGCTGAGTCTCATGAAAACATATCATATTTCACCTAAAAATCTAAATCATATTTTGCATTAAAAAGTGAAACCTTTTTTTAAGGACGATTAAGTTTCTACAGAGGTAATATTTCACAATCAGTCTCTCCTCACAAATAGTTGATCATTAAAATGCATGGGGGACGGTGCTGCATCCCAATAAACAGTAGCTGCAGAATAACAAACTAACAAACAAAATGTTACTTTCAATTCAGGAATCCAGAGAAAAAAATAAAAAAATCTCATGGTTTTCTCCAAATTAAATTTTCTCCAATAACAGACAAGGTAATTATTGTTTACTAAAACATTTATTAACGGGAATAAAACTTAAATAAGTTTACGAAAAATAAATATTACATGAAAATCAGAAATACCGCCTTAGCAATTAAATGAAAGTTTACGTTAAAACACTAAAATTACTGGAACTAGAATAACTAGAATAACTGGTAATACAAATGAAACTACACAACTAAAACTATAAAAACAAATTCCACTTAAATAGTATATTTTAAAAACAACATAAACTAATAAACACAACAAAAGCACATAACAAAATGACAAAACATTAAACTAAAATTTAAATGAAAACATTTAATAAAATAGACTAAAATTACACTAAGCAGCATAAATGTTTTCAACTGTCACAATAACAAATGTTTCTTGATCACCAAATCAGCATATTAGAATGAGTAATGAAGGGAAACTATACATTAAAAACTATATCATATCAGGGCTCACAAAATTTCAAAATCCCTGGTAGCCCTTCGGGCAGAAATTCATCTGATTTTGGTAGCCCAAAATGAATTCAACTAGCTCGAATTAAAAAGAAATCCATTGAACGTCACTGTGGACAAATCATCATGATCAAAAACTACTGTGATTGTTTTTTTTTGTTGTTGTTTTTTTTCTTCTTTTTTTTTCGAAATACAAGTCAAGAGTGTTGGGGTGCAACGGATCAAAAAATGTACACCGAGAAAAAAAAGAGCTGTTTTATAAAAGAAGTCACAGACGTTTTGCGACAGGATTTAGTTTACGGCACTTCTCATTCATTTCTATATTATCCGTAAACGCCGACTGACTGTCGCACAACTCTGACTGAAATTCAATGAATTCAAGGCTGTAATGTGATTGGTTATCAAGGCACATGTGATCCAAGTTGACCATTATGCTTTTTCCAATTGTGAGTAATACAGCTCCTGTATCTCCCAATAATAAGACAATCTCTAATGATCTGACTTCTTTCTCAGCTGGTTTCCTTTACTTAAGACAAAACCGACTGTTTAAGAGAATACTTGCCAAGATGGGTATTTTGAGATAAGTTTGTGTATATGTATCCATTCATGAGCAAGGGGACGCGAAAGAGGACTCAATTCTGTGTTTCTGTGCTGTATGACACGTGGCTTTCTGTGTGCGCGCTTTGAGTGTGCGCATGCAAATAACAGCAAGGGAGTACAGAATTGAGTTCTTTCTTGTACTTGAATATTTTAAAACTCTTTAATGTTTAAATTGTCAAGACTTAGAAACATTTGCAAAGGATCAACTACTATCCGATTCACTCCTACAAGCAAGAGAACAATGCAAATCAAGGAAGGTTTTTTATTTCACTATTCAAGATTGCATTGATACATTTTGGTAAGCGGAATGTGGAAAACACAACAGCCCCGGGACGTCGATGGGCTAGCGATTTTGTGAGCCCTGCATATAATCTGAATGTATTCTTGACAGGAAAAATGGGTAAAATCAGATTTTGTCCTGACATGAAAGATTCAGATTGGCATGTATAAAACATTAAAATTGTTATGGAAACCCTGCAGTACATGATGAATAGCAATCATACTTGTGAAACATACATGTTAGATGTGCAAGACAGGTTGAAGGCTGCTCGAAATTCTTTTGAAATAAAGTAACTTGAATTTTACTGTAATGGGATGCAATTAGTGTGATCCTGTTCGTTACATCATCATACAACAAAAGACCTTCAGCACATTCTGGTATAGTTTGACTATGAGACCTTTTGCAGTGCTATACACCAAAAAAGTAATACGTGTGGCATAGAAATGCATTAGTCTATGGTGTGTTTCTCCCTTTTTTTTCAAGTGTTGAGACAGAAAGAGGCTACACAAGCCTCCCCTAAGCAGCATCACAAAAGTGGCATCAGAAAGAGGCCTGTGACAAGGGAAGCCGACGGAAGTCACAACGCGACACGACAGCGCTATCACACTGTATTCAAACAGTATCTGTGTTTGCAGTTAAAAAGAGCCAGGCACATCTCTCAGGCCCTTGCCTTACAGTTCATTCTGCACAATCAATTCAGAAGCACCAAAAACATCTGTATTCTTTATTTCATTTGTCATCTCAAATAATAAAATGCTTTGTGTGTTTTGAGGATGCAATGTCTAGGGAGCACTCAATACAAAGTGTCACACACATACTTTTGGGCTGCTATCAGAGATATGGAGCGCCGCTCATAAAATGGGCAGCATTCTGCATGCCAAGTCCATATGTGTTTCTTTATGAACTTGAGATGAAGGATATGCAAATAGGGGATTTTTTGAGGAGTGAGTGAGAGAGAAAGCGACTGAGAGAGTGATTAAGGAAGAGGATGATGGGAGAGTTTTAAAGGGATAGTTCACCCAAAAATCTAAATTATGTCATTAATGACTCACCCTCATGTCGATCTGCAAATCAAACCTGTGTTCATTTCGAACACAGTATAAGATTTTTTTTTTAGTCCGAGAGCTTTCTGTCCCTCCATGAGAACTGTATGTTACAACTGTCCATCCAGAAAGGTGCTAAAAACATCGTCAGCAGTCCATGTGACATCAGAGGGTCCCAGGAATTTTTTGAAGCATGAGGATACATTTTGGTCGCAAAATATCAAAAACTCGTCTGTGAGCATTGACTTCCTCCGGGTCTGTTATGAGCGCGTAGCACATCCGGTCCGCGAAAATCACTCGATGTAACGGTCTTCTTGAACCAGTTCATCAAATGTCGTTTGAAACGGTTCGCTGTAGAATAAGCATCCCACAAATGATTAGTTGTAAACAACACTGCACACTCCCTCTGAGTTCAAAACAAACCAATATCCCGATAATTTTTACTCAAACAGTCACTGACTGAACCGAGCCAGATAACGAACGAAACAATTGACTCGTTCTGAGTCAAGAACCGGTTGCAGCGGTTTTTCGGATTACCGGTCTTGGGAAGTTGGTGGGGAAGTTTGATTCCATAAACCGGTTGCCAACAGAACTTTTGCGCTCGACGTAATGACTTCATTTTCGCGATGCAGGATTGCCCTCGTTATTCAACCTACCCCGACCTCATAAGCTTAATCAGGACATTAATCACCAAAAGCAACAGTTCGGTTCAGAGAAAACGCCATTCATTATCATCAGCTCCTCGTTCTTCGAGAACGCTGTCCGACAGAAACGGTTTCCTCGAGAACGAGTCAATGTTTCGTTCGTTATCGGGCTCGGTTCAGTCAACTGTTTGAGTAAATGAATTACTCCGGGATATTGGTTTATTTGAACTCAGAGGGAGTGTCAGCCATGTTACAAAAAAGTTAACAGCTTAAGTAATTTGTGGAAATGCTTATTGTTGAAACCGTTGTCAAACGATTTTCTTTGGTAACTGGTTCAAAAGATCCGGTTACATCGAGTGATTCTTTGTGCTGTAACACTCTGTAACAGACCCGGGAGAGAAGTTTTTGAATTCGTAGTTTTTGATATTTTTGGACCAAAATGTTTTTTTGCTTCAACAAATTCTAACGACCCTCTGATGTTCACATGGACTACTTTGAAGATGTTTTTATTACCTTTCTGAACGTGGACAGTATACCGTACATACATTCTCAATGGAGGACAGAAAGCGGACTAAATCTAAAACATCTTTACGGTGTTCCGAAGAAACGGAGGTCTCACGGGTTAACGACATGAGGGTGAGTCATTAATGACATAATTTTGATTTTGGGTGTACTATCCCTTTAAGTACACAACATCACCACCATTTGCAAATGAACCTGGGTTTTAGAGGGGTTTTTTTTGTTTTTTTTTTCACGCCACAACCATCAACGGTGCTCCAATCTCCGTTAGCAGTCTGTGAGGGAGTGGAATGAAGATGAGGACATTTAAAGGAATTCAAATGCTCTCTGTGACGGCCTCCTACTATTTCAGCCATTCCGCAAAATTCAACCGTACAACCACATCCGTATTCCTGTAGAAAGTCCATGTTGAAAACAAACACAGCTTAAAAACAGCCTGAGATGGTTTGTAGGTCTTTATTGAGTTTAAGGTGGCCTTCTGACCTGGTTAAGCTGGTCTTCATGGTGGGGAAGTGTCCAAAACCCAGCCAACAGAACAGACTGACCAGGTCAGGAGAACAACTAAGCCCAAAAGAAACAACACAACAAAAAATGAAAAATCTTAAAACACCCTCATAATTTACAAAACCTCATAAAAATCCAACACTGAGAAAAATTTGGTGTAGAAACAATTTTCACTCAGAAATGGCTAGTAAATTTTACAACTAACAAAAAAGAATTGGCAGGTAATACACTGAATTAAATGTGAAATTTTGAAGTAGAAAGACCAATATACTATTTTCTTTTAAAGCAAACACCAATATTCTTTTATTTACAACTCCGGAAAGGTTTTTTTTTTTTTTTTTTATTTTTTTTTTTTTTGTCATTTTTTACAGTGTATGCCTTTCAAAATTCAAAAAAACATTCAAAAAAACATTTCTACTGATTTTCATTGTATGGACAAACAATGGAAGTTAATGGGAATGGAAACTGAAAAAAAATACGAAACAGAAAACAATAAAAGAAAATCTAAAAAAAAATTTAAAAAATAGTCCATCAGTGAAATCAGTGATTAAACTATAATGTTATGAAGCTACAAAAATTTTGTGCGCAGAGGAAACAAAAATAACTTTATTCAACAATTTCTTCTCTTCTGTGTCAGTCTCCGCTGCCATTCACGAGAGCACCATGATGCATGCATGTGGTGATGCTGACACAAGAGTCGGTGTTCTGATGTACCAACAAAGTTTTTTTTTTCTTCTTCACAGCAGGGTGGGATTACTGGCTAAATGGAAAACAATGTGAAAGCGAAATGTAACATTATATAAAAAATAAAAAAAAATCAAGCAATTTAGAAAAGTTTTTGCAGCTTAATGTTGTCACTCTGTCGAGTTTTGTTTGCTTCTCCAACACAGTTACATTGTGCCCTTGAGGTCCACCACAGAAACAGCTACTATGACACATTTGCCAACTCAATGACAGCATGTTTTAATGGTAGTTAGCTAAATATATTCCACCACAAACTTTTTCTTGCTCCTTCCAAAGAGTAGACAAAGAAACACATTAATCCCTAACTTGCATGTTATTGGTAAGTCACCTTAGAGGGAACCACATAGCTTAAGTTCTGCAATCTTTCTCTTTCTAGGAGGGTCAGGGTTTAAACTGAGTGACATACCAAAAAGAAACAAGCCCCAGAGGAGACCTCACTCACTTAGACTGGTGATTACTTCCAGAGCTTTAAGTTATGTTAATGTATTCATCTCCAAAAGCATAGTGATTATTTAGAGTTCCTCAGCAACTGTTTTTATATTTCTTTAACTTGCCATTTTATGCAAAAGGGCTTTTTTCTTCCAATTTCATTTTTTTTAAACTTTATTCCCCCTTTTCTGAAGCAAGCAAAGTGCAGTTGTAGTAGATAAGGGGTTCAGAGGGAAAGTCATAAAGAGAGTATAGAAATTTAATATCTTTTAATATTTTGCCAGTTATGTTAATGTGCCTTGATGTACAAATGAATGCAAAAGAAAGAAAGAAAGAAAGAAAGAAAAGAAAGAAAGAAAGAAAGAAAGAAAGAAAGAAAGAAAGAAAGAAAGAAAGAAAGAAAAGAAAGAAAAGGAAAGGAAAGGAAAAGAAAAGAAAAGAAAAGAGAAAAGAAAAGAAAAGAAAAGAAAAGAAAAGAAAAGAAAAGAAAAGAAAAGAAAAGAAAAGAAAAGAAAAATACAATGGAAATCTGATGTTGCAATTTCACTAAATTACAGGAGAGTGAAATCACATGAAGCATGCATAAATTCCCACATACTTTCTTCCCCCCACCTCGGCCATCAAATTAGAATGGGCTCATATTTTTCCTAGTAGAACAATGACTGAATAAATGCTATTTTTTAATATATAAATTCTTTCATTAGTTGGACTCCTGTAGCTGTGAATTGATTCGGATATGAACACTGAAGTACAACTGAACCATCTAAGGTGTGTGTTATTGGACACCACTGAGTTATCTGATAATAATGAAGAAAGCAAAATTTGGATAGATAAAAAGATAAATGCAGCAAAACCTTGGATAGAAAAGTGCTGAACTTTTGAAGCATGATGAGTTTGGCAGTTCTGGACAATTTAAAATACAAGTTTTCTGTTTGAAATTATTTTAAAATGTACTTTTCTCCTGTGACGCAAAATGAATTTTCAGCATCAATGCTCTAGTCTCCAGTGTCACATGATCATTCAAAAATCATTCTAATATGCTGACTTGCTGCTGAAGAAACATCACAAATTACAAATAAGTAAAACAACAAATTTCAAAGGAGAAAAAAAAAAAAAAAATAAAAAATATATATATATATATATATATATATATATATTATATATATATATATTATAATACTTTTTAATACTTAAAAAAAATGGCAAGGATGCATTCAATTGATCCAAATTGATATTAAAAGAAAGAGAAAAAAAAGGAAAAATTTCTATTTCAAATACATTCTCTTATTTTGAACTTTCTATTCATCAACGAATCCTAAAAATGACTTCTTTCAAAATCATTAGGCTAATAAAATTGTAATTATTCCAAACTTTTGACCAATGTGTGTAATGTATATAGGTATACGGGATACATATATAAATATACATACACATGTATATCTCTGACTGGTGGATGACCAACTGAACACATTCTCTGGTTTAGCCAGACATACACAGCCTGTCAGATCTCTGACCTCAACCCATGAGAGGCTGGAGATGCTGAGCACATGCGACCGGAAGACATGGGTATGCGAGTTCCAGCACACACACAATGAATGCTAGTTTCAGGCTTGGCTGCGACAGCAGCGACTTTTACAAGAAACGGTGAGGAAATTCAGCCTGGGAGCAGATGGAATGGGCTTGAGCACGTACACAGTAATCCCAAACACGGTGTAATCGGAGGAGACTGCTGCTGCTCTTAACGGCTTTGACAGCCTGGCGCCCAGAGACATTCACCGGGGAGAAAGGAGGGGGCGAGAGTCACGGACAGACACACAGACATCCTGATAGATGAATGGGGTGAAGACGATGAGATGAGGATGGAGAGAAAAGAAAAGTGGACTAGGAGGAGAGAAAACAGATTGATTGAGCAAACGATTGAATTGGAAGAGTACTCGGCACAAAGACAAACGGCCGTCAAAGACAAACAGAGACAATGGACGGGGAGAACAGAAGGAAATTAAATAAGAAAAATGAAAAGGGGAAAGAAAATAGAAGAGGAAAATGTGGAGGGAGCTTTAGACGGATTTATAGGGCTGCGGGGATTTGCCGAGAATTTGGCGAACGATTACGGGAACTTCTCATGCATGGTTATGACAGCGAGCTTAAATATTAATTACAGTAAAAAAAACGTGAAGGCACACTGACTCCTTATTGCCCTTTATAAACACAGAACCAATACCTCCATTTCATTTATTACCACCTCCTTCATCTTTTTAGTGGTCAGGAGCACATAGGAAGGTTCCGGGAACCAGTTTCCACATAATTGAACAGGAAGGAAGATAATGAAAGCAAACACGTCCCGACACAAAGTCATTATTATCATGTGTCCAGCTAAATAAATGATACTGGAGAGAAAGAGAGAGAGAGAGAGAGAGAGAGAGAGAGAGAGAGAGAGAGAGAGAGACCAATTATAGCAACTAGATCTGTGAAGCTAGTCATGTGTTCATGATCAAATCAACTTGCTCTTTGTCACTTATGAAGTCGCTGATCTCATACCTCTGAAATTGATTTCTTTCAAAACAGCTTTATGTTCAGCTCATACAGTTTCCTCGGATAACATTCAGATGATGCAACTCGACCCTCTATTGGCCTACTTCAAAAGACTGATCCGAGACCCATCAAAACTAATTAAGGGTTGAGGATTGGCTTGATATGTTGACATACAATGGTTCTGGACCAAAATATAATGCATCTTGCTCTTGACGAGGATGTCAAATCAAACTATTTTGATTAAAAAAATACTCAAAGTAATACAAATTACTACTCATTCTACATTAAGAATTGCCACAGTGATAAATATGGTTTGTGCAGCTAAATATTGGCTGCCAAGGGCATGAAAACATCAACAATCAACAGACATTTAGAAACTTAAGTTGCCAGTTTTGCCATTCAGCTTGTCTTGTTAAAAATTCAGTTTAAATTAATTGTATAGTGCTTTTCACAATGCATATTGTTCCAAAGCAGCTTCACAAAGAATAGTGATTTACAGAACCCTCAGGGAGCAAGCGAACAGGATAATCGCATAGAAAACTCTTGGCTGTTAAATAAACCTTTGGATGAACCAAGACTTAGCTGGGGAAGGCCTACTCCTCAGAATGCTATATATTTAATCAAATAAATTAAGTACAAAAGTTTGGGTACAGTTAGATTGTTTTTTAATTAATATGTTTATTCACCAAGGATGCATTAAATTGATCAAACGTGACAGTAAAGACACTTAAAATGTTACAAAAAATGTCTATTTTAAATCAATTCTGTTCTTTTGAATATTGTTTATAAAAGAAGGCATGGTTTTCAAGACAGATAATTAAAAGAAATGCTTGCCGAACAGTATAATCAACATATTAGAATGATTTCTGAAGGTTCATGTGAAATGGAAGCCTGGGGTCATGGCTGCTGAAAATACAGCTTTGACATCACAAGAATAAATTACATTTTAAAATATATTAAAATAGGAAACAGCTTTAAATTGTAATATTTGTAAAGTAAAAGTTGGCAGTTCTTGGCCAGATATAAGCTGTAAAGTAGATCAGAATATATGAGTTTATTCAAAAGTCTGGCCAAAAAAGACTAAAAGCTAGGGTCACACTTTATTTTAAGGTCCAGTTCCTGTTATTAAAAAAACATTAACTACGACTTTTGCCTCAATAAACTACTAATTTGCTGCTTATTAATAGTTAGTAAGGTAGTTGTTATTTGTTATTTGGGTATTGGGTAGGATTAGGGATGTAGAATATGTTTTATGTGCTGAAAATAACCATCTTAAAAAATCCCTTCCAAAAAATTTTTTAAGAATTTTTCCCTTTTCTAAAATTTTTTACTAGTTAATAGTGAGAATTGGCTCCTATACTAAAGTGTGACCAAAGTTAGCATTTGTTTTTTTGTTGTTGTTTTTTATTGTCACAACTGCTGCCTAATGCTGAAAAAGAGGCCTCAGTTCTCTTGATATTTACAGAAACACCTAAAATACATACACATAGTGCCAGTCTTACACTAATTTAGCTGTGATTTCATCAAATATCATAAACATTTATGTTCTTAGGGACCCTGTAGTGACAGACGGTCATAATAAAAATAGCCCCTGACAGGTTGATCAGAACCTCTTTGTAATCCTGAGAGGTTTTGGATCATCCTGAAATGGTTTGTTTTTGCTATAATGGCCACCTGACTGAACACTACCCAACTTATTACACAGCTAAACTGAAACTGTATTAATTAAAGGGGTCATATGACGTTGCTAAAAAAGAACATTATTTTGTGTATATGTAATGAAATGTGTTTATGCGGTTAACGCCTTTCTGAAACGCATCGATTTTTACAAAGCTCATTGTTCTGAAAAGCGAGGTGTGCTCTGATTTGCCAGCTATCTAGTACGTTGTGATAGGCTTAACATATTGTGATGCCGTGTCCCGGCGGTGCGATGGGGCAAAAAAATAAATAAAACCCATTATAAACGAGATATTTGTTGCATCCAGTGTGGACATAATTACGGATTATAATTACTTATATTGTCTTTTTACGCATTGCATTGCCTTGCATCGTGTCGTGTAAACATAAAATCATGTCTGCATTTGTGATCGGAGAAATAACAAACAACAAGCTCTATTCTACACTCCTCAAAACTCGCTTTTGAATCGTCAGTGGAAAATTCTTTAAATATGAAAATGTACTTACAGGCTGTGAATCAGAACAAACGACATTGTAGGCTACACTCCCAAATTCAGGAAACAGTCCTCCGTAAAATGCACTGCACACATCTAAATATTTGGTTTGAACTGTTCTTGAACGATGTTAACCACTGATTTCTAGTTGTGTCCTCTTTTGGAAGGCCAAACAAAGTATTTTCACTTTCGCAATGAAACACTGCGTCTCCACGACATAGTGGCAGAATATCTCTTTGGGTTTAAGACATTAGTCTTTGAAACTTTAGGGATCTTATCTATTCACGAACAGCTTGTAACACTCCAAAGAGAAAGGGAAACTTGTAATTGCATCATATGTCCCCTTTGACACCGCAAAGCTATAAAGGAAACTGCACAGTTGCCTGGAACAACAGTCAGTTATATAGTTTAGCATCATTATCCAAAACATCTGACCTCAGAATGCCATGACAGACCAATCAGAATGAAGTATTCCAAAGAGCCACGGTAACTATATGTTCTTACTATATGTCCACTGAAAACCACCATGACAACAAAGCAACATCAGAATTAAGACAAGGTGGTCGATAGTAATGGTATTTTGCCGTTCTTACAATGTTTCTCCATCACCAAACTCCTGACCTCCCAGTGAGAGCTCCCACTTTAATTCTCCCACTGATGTTGGGCTTCAAAAAAAGCTTTGGTGATAAAATAAGATTAGGCTCATGAACATGCCACTAAATCTTATCGTTTTGGAGCAGAGTGGCAGAGAACGAGGGAGCAAGGGAGAGAAGAAAGGGTCAGTGCGGGTCTTCTTCATCTGAAACAATCCCAGTACCCTCCCTAACTGGAAATTTAAAAAAATCTTCTCCTCCCATCTGTCCTCCCTCTTGCTGTTCTTTCTCTCGCCCGTTCTTTCCTCCGTGCTGGGGAGACAGCAGAGACAGCTTGTCCTCCGCACCACCCAGTGAGACTGAGGGATAAGCACTTCATGGAGCTTGGCAACAACATCGTCAACTTTGCTGTTTTAAATATGCTTGTCCTCAAAGTGAAGTGGATTTGGAGGGCTGATGAGGAAGAGAGTGGGCTCTCTTTGTCTGCAGTACGGGGTAGTGTGGCACACAACACTGGGTTACTGAGCTATAATGGGTGTTCACTGCAGGAGAGATGATTATGGCGCATTACAATATATCTTAGAAATGCAATGACATGTCGCTGGCCAGACTTTGACAGTTTATTTCAGGTGATGCCTGTTTAGCGGGTGAGAGGGTAAAAATTATGTTAGCCGCCCAGCTAAACAAGATTTGGAATAGATGAATAAACCAGTGAAGCGGAATAATCACACAAGGTTATTAACTGTGCATATTTCTATGGTTTCATGTCTGGGAATCATCATAACAGAGTTAAGAACAACAGTATTGTACCTCTAAAAAGCATGTCACTTTACTCGGCACCCATATTGGTGATGCTCATGTAAGGCTATGTAGGAAATGGATATACAAGTAAGGCTGCTATCTACTTGAATAGGGCAAAAAACACAAATCTACAAAACTCCAAAACTGATGATTACATGTCAATAACTACTTAAGTTACATATATTTGAAACCTATTTTAATGAGTTAAAGGATTTTAAAAACAAAAGTTACCATAATATCATTTTACAGTGTAGGAACAATTCATGTGAATTAACTCTTCTCGTCATAGACAAATATTTAGTTAAATGCAGCTATTTACCACCATATTTTTTTGCTTTTTTTCCATTGTAATACGTTTAAATTTATCAGATAAATACAGCTCATCTCAAAAAATACGTGTCAGATTAAAAATATTTAAAAAAAAAAAAAAAATCTAAATTATGTAAATCTAAAATTAAAGTCCCTGTAAAGTCAATTCTGAGAATTGTTTCTAAACACATTATAAATGTTACAAATATATTGCTGAGACACATTAAAAAGACTGTGAATTCTGTAGAACTGAATAGTGGAGTTAGACCATTAAACAGTATTTCACCAATTCTGTGTTCAGGATTTTTTTTGGGTGGGGCTAAAACGGTGCCTCGATGATGCACCGGAGCCACCGAGCATAGCCCCTCCCCTAACACTATCGCTAGACTAGAGCACATTTGCTTCAGTTCATCCGCTCAATCGTGAGTTACTTTGAGTACTGTTAGTTAGCCTACAGTTTGCTAGCTAGCTATGTCTTCGTCACGGAAATGGATTCTGGCTCTGGAGGCTCAAACCTGTATGGCTTTGTAAATCAATTAAGCTGCTAGGTGTCACAGTCACTCAGGCAGGAAGGGACGAGGAGACGCTGGAGAATACAAAGGAGTTTTAGTCAGGAAACAAGGAGACAACAAGCACTGGAACTTCGGGGATGACAATTAACAGCAGACAAGGGAGAACAGAATGGGATAGAACTAAATAGGGCTGATAACGTGGCTGAGGAGGATAACTGATGAGACACAAATGGAGACGAATTTAAATGACAAGGACAGGCACAGGAAGGACCAAATAAGGACAACAGGAACTAAGACCGGGGCAAAACAAGGAAACTAAAGTCCACAACACCCGTGACCTCACGCCACATAACATACCAAGGGGAGGGGGGGTGGGTGCTCTGAAGGCACCTAGGACACACCCAGGACAGTGAACCTCCAGAGCAGCACCTGCACAGGACGCCATGGCAGATCAGGAGACCCGGGGGACCATGGCGGAGCAGCCTCCGAGGCCACGGCCCCAGCCCCCGCCTCTACGGCTGGATGCTTACTGCCCCCGCCCAAAAAATACTTGAGGGAACTTACAGGTCTGAACACGGGGCTTGGAGCCCTCCCTGGGCTTAACGGGGAATCGGGAGCTCCTCCTGGGCTTACTTCGGGAACGGGTATGCGCTTACGTGGTGCTGGCACCGGCTGGTGCTCTTGAGGAGCAGGCACAGCAAAGCGCTTTCGAGGAGCTGGCACTGGAGTGTGTTTAGGAGCTGGAGTCGACACTGGAGTGAGCTCTGGGGCTAGATTACCATTTGGCGGGCTTGCCATATTAATGTTCGGTTGGCTTGCCATATTAATGTTCAATGGGCTTGCCATATTAACTGGCGGGCTTGCCACATGAGCCAGTGGGCCTTGGTGAGTCGCGAACGGCGGCGGGCTTGACCTCGGCGTGGCCGGCTGATTGGGCTCGGGAACTGCCGGCTGAGGGGTTCTGGACCACAGGAACTAACAGGAACTAAGACCGGGGTAAAACAAGGAAACTGAAGTCCACAACACTGACACTAGGAGCATCCATTCAGATTCAGACTGTAGCGGTATTTGACAGTTAAGAGGTGGCAGCTTTCCAGAGAGTGGGTATGGTTTCAGCTCAGACAGCAGACATGCTCAAGCATTTGAGAGCAGAGGATGCCACCCATTTTTTCAAGATTTTGATAACTTATTTTATGTACTTAGTGGATTTTTTTATTATTCAAATTTGGCTGAGTGGTTAATAATATGTATATATATCATATATATATATATATATCATAAACTCAGAACACATACTTAATATTGACTTTAAAGGGACTTTAATATTATTATATTATATTATATTATATTATATTATATTATATTATATTATATTATATTATATTATATTATATTATATTACTTTTCTAATGCAATATATAAGAAAAAAAAAATAATACAAAAACTATGTATTATTCTACTTGCTGGAACAATGATAACCACCACAGTGTTACCAGCTGAGGGCTTCAGGGTGACAATTATGCTACACATTTGTCATTGTAAATACACATTTAATATGCAAAGCTTGGTTGAGGGTAAAAATGCTGCTGAGCATTGCACTTAAGAGCGAATTCCGTGCTAATTGCATTCTGGAGTGTAAAAGGATATGTGTGTTTGTTGTGTGGCTGTGCGTTGAAAGCCAATCACCAGATTTTAGGGTTCACATATGGGATGGATATGATGCTATTGGGTGGGGAAGTCACCTAATATTAGGAACAGACTTCAGACCAGTCGTTTGAATGCAAGCCTATACAGTAAAATCAGTGGAAATCTCATAATCAGGCTTACGTTTGAAAGAAAAGAGATCTAAACAAAATAAACAAAAAAATTAGTCCATTAAATTAGGCAAAGAAAGAGGAAGTGCAATTACTTCAAAGGAATTTTTGATGAGTGCCAGACCCACACAGGAATGGGTTAAAGCTCAGTATCAACCAGCAGTTATGGGGTCAATCCCTGATTGTGAGACCAAGTGATTAAGGACCACTACAATTCAGAGGTTTGGAAATTATCAGAAGATATTATATAAACCATTACCATCTAAATGGTTTTAATTAGGGAGGAAAAATGGGCCAAAATGTTTTCATAACCAACAATATGATCGACATCATTAAAATATCAAAAACTGCACAATCTATATGGAGAATCTAGCCTAGTGACTCAAAAACTTGCAGCATTATGTAAAGATGACATCAAAACAAAGATAGAAGGGCGATTTCTTCTGTGATATAAACAGCTCAAAATAAATTAAAAAAAAGCGATGGAAATGCTGAGCTATTTTTTCCTGTTTCTCTCTGTGTGACAGACGCTGATCTTCACAAATCCCAGTGTATCTCACGATAAATCCGCATAATGTGGATTAAAAGCTGTTGAGATATATATAGTTATATCAGAGGAACAGATTGGACTAGGCCTTGCCACCAAACAAATTCCCAGCATCATGCCCAGAAAGACAGGGAAATTACTCCAAATTAAGGTCGAGACTAACTGCCACCCACCTACCATCCATACCCTCTCTTTCTCTCTGTTTTTCTATCTGTCTCACTCACACAGACACGTACATATATACTCTAGCTTGTAATCCAGGCTTGCTCTGGCCTCCATCAGCTCCTGTCCATTAGGATGTTTTTTCTCTTTTTTTCCCAGCATGCCCCCAAATCCCCTCCACTTTTCCTTCATCAGTGCATAAAGAGCCACAGCTGCTTGTCTCTGTAGAACGTTAACACACATTTGGACTCACAGCGCAACACAGTTATAAAATCTAATGGTGCAAAACATCAAATTCTAAAGTGTTCCTTCAGTTTATTTTAGTGGACCTCTACAACTGTTGGGAAAAATCAGTGCTACAAAGAGTAAAGTTAATAGATTAGGTAATTTCTGCAGAAGTGAGCTAGCATAGCTATTTCCAAATCATGTAGATTTCAATATCAAATCTATTTTACTGCATGAGTAACATTTTCCCTGACCAATATTTTAACAATTAAACAGTATTTTCTTTTGGATTTTTAGAAGTGATGTTCAGTAGTGATCTCTTACGTCAATAACTATTTATAATCAGGTCTTTCTAAAGAAATTGGTCAAGTAAACTAACATAATCGCAGAATTGGTTTGCACAACATTTACACAACACCATTTTCAACTACAAATGGAAGACTTTTAAGCACATTGGGGGCCTGAAAACTTTTGCAAATTTTTGAAAACTATACCATTATCATCTCCAATGTAAACAAGAAAAACATCAATTTATGAAAATGGTAACATCATGCGCATACAGTTCATGCCCGAGTACCTGAAAACCATAATACAATGTTTTGTCATTTTCGCAGATCTGTGTCAATGGGGAACGTTTTGACAATGTTGTAATGTACTTTTCAAAAACACAAAGGAACAACTTTTCTATTTTTAGCACATTGTTGTCATTTAAATGTACCTTCAGTTTGAATCATTCAGCCAGTGGTTCCTCACTTCATAAATCAGTAACAGAATACTTTAAAATGGTGATGAATGAAGTGGATATTTACCAACAATCAATTGAAACCAAATCTGCAAATGCATCTTGTTTGCTAGTGCTGAAATCTAAACTCTCCTAAGGTCTACACAAACAGCAATATAATTTTTTCCATTTTACTTGTTTATCAGATGCTCTTTGTTTTTTAGTAGATCAAATTACCACTGACTATATGTACTATTATTTCACATAAATAACTAAAATAAAACTCACAACAAGAACACTGCACAAGATTGCATGTTTAGAAATGTCTAGGGAAGTAGGCAGTAAATACTGAGAGAACTTCAACAGTCTTGGTTCAACTAGACACCAGGTGCACCACAGCTGAACAACATAAAACAGCCCTGAAATGTAAAAAACATGTTGCATTATACCACATACCAGAAATTTGTAACACATTATACTACATAAAAGGTAATCAATGTCAGTCTGTGAAGAGTTAGTGATATATAGTCATGCTATAACCCCCAAAATCTACTTTCACAGAAGCAGGTGAAATGATGGCACGTCAGCTCATTCAGAGAGATGGATGGCTGCGCATCAGCTCAGCGACTCTCGTTTATCTCAGACTGAATGTAAAACTTATATATATATGAAAACTACTTCATTGATTTATCTTACACTTACAGAGTGGACAGGCCCCCAGAGCACAGGTTATTAAATGCTGCTATCAAAGACTTTTACAATACAGCAAACTATCTAGGTTGCTTAACCTTAAACCTCAGAACTTTTAGTTCAACTTCCACTTCATGTCATTGAATGTTTCTCAATTGGCATCTTAGTTCAGCAGTGCACTGGCTATTTCTAGAGCTTTATCATTCAGTGCACTAAAAAGGATTTGCTCCCTACAAAAATTCTGCAATGCTGCGGAAGAACCAGTCAGCATTGGTGCTCACTATATTTACTTAATATCCAAAGTGATGTAAATGTTGTTGTATTTTCTTTAGCCCCAAGCCAACAAAATGGAAGATGAGTGAATATTTAAAGGTGGAACTCACAGTGTATACTGGATCATGACATAGGGATCTAGAGAGCAGAATACGACGGCAATTGTCAATAAAATACAATAAATATAAAGCATTCTTCATAAAGTGGTACACTTAAAGATGTGTGACTCATTTTTTCAAACAAAAACTTTTCTCATATGCAACAATCACTAGCTACAAAAGGTCAACATCCATTTTTTTTTTATTTATTTTTTTTACATTTTGCACAGTATATCCACTTGAATATTCAATATGTTAAGTACACCATAAATCATGGGGTTACTGCAATTTGTATTAATCTGCTATCTCTCTTTGCAAACCAGGTTTTTGACCAGAAGGCCACCTATACCATTTATACTGAAATCAGCTTTTTAACTTATTGTAGAAACGGTGCTTTGGAGCAACCAGCGATTTAATGACAGTCTCACAGACAAGCGACTCTTGAATTAAGAGGTTCTGTAAAGCTCAGCTGACATGTCTCGTAATGCATATCCTGTCAACACAAAGCCTGTAAAATACGATGGTCTTGATTAAAAATGACGCGTCTACTGTTACTGTCTTGTTGCCAGTAAATGGTCTGTGATACAAGAAAAACTGTCTGTTTTACTCACTCACCCTCACACAAAAAGCAAATAAATAAATAAATAAATAAAAGCATCCTACAAACATCCTGAATAAAATTTCTCCATTTTTTTTTTTTTTTTCTGAAGGGCCCATATGTTCATCTACCATCCAAAACAGGTTTAGCAAAATAACAGATTAACACTCATTCCCAAGAGCTGTGGGCCGCTTGTTTTCACTTTACTTAAACGCCATAGCAGCTGTGGAAAAGAGACCATCAGCAGTGTTTGAAAAATCCCAGCTAACACTGACTGCACAACATCAAGAGACCAAATCACACCTGGGGATACAGGCCTACTTGTGTATTCTATTTTATTTATTTTTTAAACACAAGGCCTACATTAAGTTTTTCGAGCACACTCACGCGGTCTCTAGGGGTCTTAATTGGAGGTGGCCAAAACTAGGGAAATCTAGTTCGTTCCCAAGGTTAGAACCATCTGCATGCAAACTCACCTCCCCAAATAGAAATAAATATATTAAAAACTCAGAAGCCACGTGTGATGAACACCTGCTCAGTCTGGGGAATATCTGTGTACCAATCTGCGTTGATTTCGATCTCCATCTAAATAAACAGTAGGTTGGAAGGGGTGAATTTTTTTTTTCTTCCGTCTGTCTGAACATCAGCCCAGTGCCGTCAAGCCCCGGCAGCTGTTGGGAGTCTGGTAACATAAGGGCCGGGCACTAGACGAATAATGAACCTAACAGATTTGTGAGCTCAAAAAACCCATTAGGATAACACTATTAACGATATTGGAGAGGGAGTCTGTGACGCACGTGCCCCGTTTCCCTCTGCAAATCCGTATTTGACACCTTTTGAACCTTAAATGATGATTGAGAGGTGTACTTCTTGGAGGACGCTTCTACAATGCTACCTTTCCAGCTTATATTTTATGAATGAACTGGTGAGATGCTAATGCTTGCAGCTTGTGGAATAGAGAATGACTGGCTTTCAGATTCTGGATGTAACGCACACAAGGCTATGTGAGAGTAAAATAAACATTAGATCAGCTAAACTCAACACCTCAGAGCATCCACTAAAACCTCCACTCACCTTCACCTCGTGTTCAAAAATTCATCCTTCATCCCTCTTTATTCAGAATCCTAACGTGCAGAAGAGCAAATAAGTAAAATTACATACTTGGAGTCCGTTTTATAGCGACGGATTCTTGTTATTTAAATTCCTCGGACTAATTAAATTCAGCACACTCAAGCATTCACACGGATGTAAATTACAGCGAGACTATAATGTCTTGTTATTAGGGTGGGAAGCTCAATATCATGGTTTACGTTTGGAAAACTCTCAAGACCACAGAAATGTCTTTTTGATGGAGTTTTGGTCTGCATGGCCCAAGGCTCGTCAGAGCTCTGGCGTATTTCCACAGCGAAAAACCCTGTAGTGAAAAAACACAGCATTTTCACTTAGAGCCATTGAAATTTTACAGCACTGCACATTAGACCTGTAAAAGTAGACCTTTTATGAATTAGTTCTACTATTGATTTCCTATTCAACTTCGAAATGAATTCATCTAGCAGCACTGCAGCATATTATAAAAGACAACACTGACCCAGAACAAGACTGTAGATAAGCATAATTCATAAGTCTTGAGCGGTCGGGTCAGAACCCGGACCTAGACAACATCAGATAGAGGCTCAATAACAGGTTCAGCGTGTAACCACAAAACACTGAACCTGATATAATGCACTTTTGCTCCATATCTAACCTTTCTGCTAAGCGTGGGTTGCGAGTAAGCATGTGCTTGATGTAGTGGTTAAATTGAATGAGGCTCTTTGTCTGCGCTTGAGAGGGCTGTGTTTATAAAAGCATCTTCTCGACGCCGAGACGTATAGCTGAAATATGAGGACTCTTATTGAGTAGATGGCTAAAGACTCTGAGGTAATATAGCAGCGCTAGACTGATGAAAAATTCATGCTGATAAGTTGGGCAGGTGAAAGCATCGCTCTTCGGGTTTTCATTTTCTCTGTTTGATTTCCTTATTGGCTGTCTGACTTATCACTCCATTTTATTTCGCTCCTGAAAGTAAAGGGCTCTTATTTGTCTGTATGCCAGCAATGAATGTTTGTATGTGCGTGTTTGTGTGTGGGCATGCAACACCCACAATGTATATGGTACATTTTGGCGTTCTGTGACTTTTAAAAGCACAAAACCCATGTTGTTGTGAGACCCATTAGAAAATACTTTATCAAACTTAACTAACTTTAAATTAATCTTGCACGGAAAGTACCTTGAAAACACACTAAACACTCTAAAAAGTCATTCAGGGGACCTTTTGCTACAACTTAAATAAATGTGTAGTTGCAAGTTAAAAAAAATCTAATTTATTGATTTAATTAAACATTTTAAGTTGCACACATTACTTTGTTGAGTTCAGTTGAAATAATAATATTGATCATTACCTCTACTTAATACTGTATGTAATTTAAACTCAAATTTCTGTGTTAATTGAATTTCTTTAAAAATTAAGTTTTAGTAATGTAATGAAATTGTCTTGTTTACCTTGGAAATTGGGTAGTGGATTTCTAATTCCTGGCATGTTTAGCATAGGGCAGGATAAATGTTAAAATTAAGTTTTATTTTATGTGTTTTAGTAAAGGCAGAAACCGGCTAGTGTTTAATGCTGTTATGTTTAAAAAAAAAAAAAAAAAAAAAAAAAAAATGGAATACAAACTTAGCTATGTCTCACATTTTGTGCACAACCTGCATGATTTTCCCCATAACAAAACTCAATTTTAAAAATTTGTGCAAAAATTGTGTTAGGCATTCATTAAGCTCAACCTAACCACCCTGTAACCCTAAAAATGAAGAAGAGAAACGTTATTTATTTATTTATTATTGCAAACTACCCCCTACTAAATGACAGATTTTTGCAAACTTTTTACAAATCTTTCACACATTCTGGTGCTTTCAAAATATTAATATTTAAATTAGTAATTATTCATTCAATTTTTTAAATGCATTCATTTTCTCTATAAAATCTAACACAATTTATAACAATACAATCTTTAAAATTGTTGTTGTTGTTGTTGTTTTCTTCAAAATTTAACGTAAATTGTTAACATTTCTTTATTAATTAAATGACAAATGGAATAAAAAAATTTCACTAACTTTCAGTTGCTTCCCAAATTCTGAAAACAAGGCATTTTGTTGTTGTTGTTGTTGTTGTTGTTTTCTTCATATTATGGAAGTCAATGGGGACCAGCAAGTGAAGGTGAACTATCCCTTTAAACATTCCCAAATTCTGAAAACAAGGTAATAAAAATTGCAAACCTTATGGTAAATGAACATAACACACACTTAAACATTGTTAGAGTTTTCTGAAGCCTAGGCACCTTTTTTTACCAACCATTTATTATAATTACCCAATTTAAGTAATGATTTCTGTTTTGTATCCTATTCTTGAAAAGTGTCACATATGCTTGAGTGAAGACAATAGTTCTCAGATTACTTTATTAGACTGACAGTGCATGTGCATGTGTACTTGTTCTCATCTACCCACACGTCTGTGCACGTAAGTGTCGAACCCTGTCAAGGCAAAAGCGAGCGATGTGTACATGTGTGTGTTTGTGCATGTGTGTCCACATAAAGCAGGGGAATCGGATGCCTGCAGAATCCAGAGGAGCTGGGCTGTCAGTCAGACAAGTGTTGGAGAGCTTGTTGGGCTCTGATAAGTGCATTTATGGAAAAAGCCTGCCTGCCTTTATCTCCTCATTGCAGGTCAGATCACCAATAAAAAAAAGGGCTAGGTGAGGAGAGAGGGAGGAGGGTGTCAGATAAGTGCGCTCCGTCGCTCTACCTGCCTGTGGTGAAGCGAACATCTGAACCTTTCGGTATAGAGATGAATTGAAAATGACCATAAGCCGCACTCATCAACAGCTGCCAGCCATGTGGGTCTCTCTCGACTCTACGTCTGGCTTCAATCCGAGCGCCATATCATCCTCGGACTGCATTTTTCCTGTAAACAAAGGTCTTGCAGTTAGGTTAGGTTACCTCCTCACCCGCATGCCATCTCTTTTTGTCTCTCCGCTCCAATTAGAAACCCTCATCCTTGTTTATTTCACTTTTTATGACCCTTATGACCTCTCCTACTTTTTAAACACACTTTCACCCTCCCTTCCCAATGTTTTTTTTTTTTTTTTTTCGTATCTGCAGAGAGCTGGAACCTGGAGCTTAGGGATGATGGAGTATGTTTAGTTTGCCTTGGGCTCCATTCCTTTCAAAGCCGCATGCAGAATGGCACTATCGGTTGCTAGCTAACACCTCACCGTGCAGGACAGGGTACCGTGAGGAATCACTGTTTGCCTAACCAAAGCCGAACCCCGATAGGTTCGCCCGATTCTCACTTTTAAAGTATGAGATTGTGAAGAGGGAAAAAGGAAAAGCCGCCATGAGCTAAAAGCATGCTGGCACACATTCTCTCATAGCACCATATTTATTTGTGTTTCATGTTTTCCATCTGCAGGATTTAATTTATGGGCATGACAGCGAGTGTGTGCGCGAAAGGCCACACTCTTACCACCGCACACAACCTTTGAGTACGACAAACATGTTATATACTCAAGTACTGGCTCGAGTCCACAAGAAATGTGACAGAAATCAAAAACTTGTGCAAGTATATACAAACACACATGCAAGCGTCACAAATTTGCTGTTAATTTTACCAGGCACGCATCTCAAGCGATTAACCATCAGGTAATTTTCCAGTTCTTTCTCTCTCCCGATTTATTTTCTTATCTCTCTCTTTTAGAGACTGTGTTTTACACTGGAATCAATTTAAAAATCCAATTTATTGATTTCTACACTCACTGTTTTTTTCTAGTGACTTGACCCCCACAGTTAAATATGCATAAGGCATTAAAAATAAAAGATGCACATTTTGTACGTCTGACCTATTGTAATATATGGCAGCAGCAGCTGTAATTTGCTCCATCTGGCATAGTGAGGTGAACCTGGCAACATCAGAGACAAACAAAACCATCAGCGTCCCACATACTCAGCGTTGATTAGTACGCCACGAAAAAGACAATGCAATTTTCCCTTTTGGCAGCACAGGGGCTTCCATGACTACCTTCATAAAATTATGTTGTTGATGATGTTCTTATAAATGGCTTTTTTCTCTCTCACTCAAAGCCAAACTGTGGAAATTGGCTTCCATTATAGCTTTTAAATAAAATAAGCATCAAGCAATAAGAACTGAAACTTGGGAAAGCCATAAAACCACTAATTAAGATTCGCCACAGCTCAGCTAGCGAGAGAGATACAGTAGAACGGAGAATATATTTTTTGAAAATCCCCACAGAGAGAGGAAAAAAGATGGTGGCTGTGGGGGAAGGGGGCTAGCAGAAAGAAAATAGAGAGACAAGCTGTATTCCCTGGGTGAGCCTTAGTCAATCTGTCCTGTCTGGATCCAATATAACGCATTAAAACTGAATTATACAGCACTGCTCGGCGCATTCACTTTACTGATGGAGGAAACCAGGGATAAGCGGGTGTGAGTTACTCTTTCTTTCTCTCCCCACCCGTGACTGTTACTATCTTTTCTTTTCTCTCTCTCACTTGCTCTCATCATTATTTCTCAGAATGGTTTACAAGGCCTGTGGTATGTGAAAAGGATGGCGTGTTGGCTCAGTGTGGGTCCTTGCATCTTCCGAGAGGGAGGAAGAGAATATCTGAAGCTCCCTTGTGCAGCCATATGGACGAGAAGGATATGTAGAGGGGTCCCTGACAGAAAGCAAGAGGTTCCCCCTGCGTCACACAAACGTCTTGAAGCTGATTATACAAGAGGGGCTTTAGGAACCATAGGGGTCTCTCGACAGGAAGTAGGTGCTAAACATTTTAACTACAACAAGACACTCCATGGGAGTCTAGGAGTATAGGAAGATAAGGATGAAGGCATTCAGGAGAATCACATGCACGTTAACATAACATTCATTCACAGTTTATTAAAGGGATAGTTCATTAAAAGTGAAAATTACCCCATGATTTACTCACCCTCAAGCCATCCTAGATGTACAATATATGACATTCTTCTTTCAGACGAATACAGTTGGAGCTATATTAAATAATGTCCAGGCTAATCCATGGTTTATAATGGGAGTGGATGGTGACCCAAAAAAAATTTGAAGTCCAAAAAATTGCACCCATCCATTATAAAAGAAGTCCACACGGCTCTGGGGGGTTAATAAAGGCCTTCTGAAGCAAAGCGATGCATTTGTGTAAGAAAAATATCCATATTTACAACTTTAGAAACCTTAATCTCTAGCTTTTGCTAACTGCCATATGCACGCTCACGAGAGAGTGGCGTCCAGCGGATGACGTAGAACGTAGGCAAACACGGAAGTGACGAGCGTGGAAGCACAGAGGAGAGAGCAAAACAAAACACCGGTCATGAATTAGTAGTACAAAATGAGAATTTGTAGAGAAAAATGTCGGAGAATTTTAAAATAAGCCAAGAGGACACTGGTTTTCCTTTGCTGTAAACAAAACTTGGTTCTTGTGAGACTAGCATATATATATATATATATATATATATATATATATATATATATATATATATATATATATATATATATATATTATATATATAGTGTCTCTCCAAATCAGCGTAGCACCATTTTGACAAACCTGAGCAGTACGCAGTTACACTCTTCTGTATCAGCCGTGCCACAAGCATACATTTTTTTATGTGTATTTACGCTTTGGTTTGAAAGACAACAGCGCAACAGCGCAGCACGGCTGACACAGAAGAGCGTACGCCGCCTGCGTACTGCTCAGGTTTGTCAAAATGGTGCTACGCTGATTTGAAGAGACACAGAGGAAAGGAATTGTTGAATAAAGTCGTTATTTTTGTTTTCTTCGTGTACAAAAAGTATTGTCGTTGCTTCATAACATTACGGTTGAATCACTGATGGCAGACTGACTATTCTTACCATACTTTTCATAACCTCCACAACCTAAACAATTATACTTACTTGGCAGTCTATGGGACAGTCTCAAGCCTCCCTGTTTTCATTCAAAATATCTTAAATTGTGTTCTGAAGAAGAACAAATCTTTTATGGGTTTGGAATGACATGGGGGTAAGTGATTAATGACAAAATTTACATTTTGGGATGGTGTATCCCTTTAAGTGCACGCACTGAAACGGGAGAGGTACATATCAAGTCGTCTAAGTTAAGGGAAGAACATAGTGTAATATGGAAAAACGGTGGAGTTTTCCTTTAATAGAATAAAGAAGTCAATTGAATAAATAAAGTTAATTTTGAGTAAAAGCAGCATGTGACTCTCACAAGAGTGTTGCTAAAGAAGGATTACACCATATACATAAAAACTATGGAAATCCAAACCAGTAAGGTTTTTAAAATGAACTGAAATGCATCTACTTCTCATTGCTCAAATACAGTGTTTCCTTTACTGCTGAGATGCTTTACAAATGGACACATAAGAGCAGTAGTACTTGGGTTTTAAGCGTTTCATGGCACTTTGATTCCAACAGGATAAGGGATAAATCCCGAACCCATGAAGAACCAGCAGTTCTTTATCAAACAGATTAGGAGATGAACTTTACTATTTAGGCATTATGGGAGATTGGGTCACAAAGTGTCACAGTTCTAATGTGTTGCATTTATATTCCATTTACTCTGCCAAGTGACTGTGAAGAGGTGGGTAAATGATAAATCCGCTCATGCTGGAATGGATGATAAAGTCATATGTAATTCCATTTCTTCTTGTGGTAGCAATCGCTTCAACTCCTGTGACTTACATATAATGTGTAAAACTTATATAGATTCGATTGTTTTTTTTCCTTTCATGTGACAAAAGACATTGACCAGAAATGACTGGGGAGAGAGAGGGAATGTGATCTGGACTCAATCCTGCATGACCAGCACGTCAGGAGCACATGTGGTAACCGCTGTGCTATGGATAAGCTTTTATGGTTAAGATCTAGCTTTATCAACCCCCACCTTTGTTGTTTTTGTTCATGTACTCCTGCTAGCTTCTGAATGTCAGAGGTCTCATCTAATGGAAAATCAGGCTGTAGGTTATTGACTGACACGAGACAGCTGGATCAGCAGCAGATAACTGAGGGTCAGATTGAGAAGTCAAACCCAAACAAATCTTCTTTAAGGCCAGGAGGAGGAGGAGGATAATGTCTTATTAGGGATTTACTTTAAGATACACAAGTAATTACAATACTGACAACAACAGAAACAGATAATATGAAAAACAAAATGTGCATTTCCTCTCAAACCTATTGGTAAATGTTGATAAAGCACTAATTGTCAGAGATTTTAACATTCACGTTGATAATACAAATTATGCATTAGGACTTGTGTTTACTGACCTAATAAACTCTTTTGGAGTCAAGCAAAAATGTCACCGGGCCCACTCATCATTTTGATCATACGCTCGATTTAATTATATCGCATGGAATTGATCTTACTGATATAGATATCGTACCTCAAAGTGATGATGTTATTGACCATTTCCATGTATTGTGCATGCTGTGTATTACTGATATTAACTATATGACTCCGCGTTATCGTCCAGGCAGAACTATTGTGTCAGCCACCAAAGACAGATTCACAAATAACCTGCCTGATTTATCTCAACTGCTCTGTGTACCCATAAATACACATGAACTAGATGAAATAACTAGCAACATGCACACTATCTTCTCTAATATATTAAAAGCTGTTGCACACATCAAATTGAAAAAGGTTAGAGAAAAAACGTACTGCGTCAGGGTACACCAGTAATACCCACTCTCTCAAGAAAGAAACTCGGAATCTTGAGTGCAAATGGAGAAAAACTAACTTGGAATTTTTTTGAATTGTGTGGAAAAACAGTATGTCAAGCTAAAAGCTGCCAGGGCCGAGCATATCCACAAACTCATAGAAAATAACCAAAACAATCCAAGGTTTTTATTTAGCACAGTGGCTAAATTACCAAATAGCCAAACGCCACTCGATCTAAATATTCCCTCACAGTTTAATATACATATTAATATATATATATATATATATATATATATATATATATATATATATATATATATATATATATATATATATGATACAAAGCTGAATTTTCAACTTCAGTCTTCAGTGTAACATGATCCTTCAGAAATCTTTTCAAATCCTTTCAAATTTTTTTCAGGATTCTTTGATGAATAAAAAAACTAAAAAGTAGAGCATTTATTTAAAATAAAAATCTTTTCTAACAATATACACTACTTTTTAAAAGTTTTGGGTCAGTAAATTTTTATTCTTAAGATATTTTTTTTTTATAGAAATTCAGCAAGGATGTGTTAAATTGATAAGAAGTGATAGCAACGATTTATATTGTTAGAAAAGGTTTAGATTTTGAATAAATGCTGTTCTTTTTAACTTATTCATCAAAGAATCCTGAAAAAAGTATCGCAGTTTCCAAAAAAAAAAAATAATAATAATTTGGCAGCCTAACCAATACCAATTGATAATTCTAATAATAAATCAGCATATTAGAATGATTTCTTAAGGATCATGTGACACTTTATACTGGAGTAATAGCTGGTGGAAATTCAGCTTTGCATCACTGAAATAAATTATATTTTAAAGGATATTAAAATACAAACCATTATTTTATATTGTAATAACATTTTGCAAGATTAGTGTTCTTTTTTCTGTATTTTTGATCAAATAAATGCAGTCTTGATGAGCCTTCTTTAAAAAAGAGTCACTGGTTTTACTGATCCCAAACTTTTGACCGGTAGTGTATATTAATAATTAATTTTATTAAACATTTAAAAATATATATACTACTGCATTGTTCCATTAACGGGTCCAAAAACAAAACAAAAAAGACACATTCTGGTGAAAATACAGATTTAAATAACTTACAAATGCTATTTCCAACTCTAAATGCATTAGAAAATCCATTATCAGCCAAGTCTTTTTTTAACGAATGCTATTTGTGTCATGAGTCAGGTTTTTCTTCCGTTTTCGCTCTCGCACGCTCTCACTCATTTACACACACACACACACACACACACACACACACCTTATTAGCTTATTATATTACTCTTTTCTCTGTCCCGCTGACCTCTCTCTCTTCATGCACCTGTTTGTCATTGCAATCAGCGCTCGCGCTGATTTGCTATGACACCTGTTTCTACTTTGCCCTAAGTGTTCACCCCTTTATCTGGTGTTTGCTCTGGTAGATTCTTTGTTGGATTATTGTTACATGTCATGCGTTTTGTCAGCATTACATCCTGTCTGTATTGAGAGGTACTCACCTATTCTTGTCTTGTCTGCCTGGAACAGTCTAGCCCCAAAGTTTTTGCTGTATTCTGCTGCTGTTGCTGCTGATTGTAGACCAATGTGGTTCTCTCACCCTGCCTGAGTTATCTACTCCTGAGCTTCAAATCTGCTACAAGGGAGTCCTGTTCTGTTACTCATCAAGACAGGAGTCTTTCCGTTTGTTCATGTTTCTATTTACCAGTTCTGTGTGCTGAAAAGACGGACTGCCTTTGTTATATATAATTTCATTAAAGACTGTTATTCCTGTTATCTCTGCATTTGGATCTTTCATTTACCAGCGTGACAGAATAATCCAAACATCATGGATCCAGCAGATGAGAGGCCTGTCCGGTCGGCGATCGAGATCCAGGAGCTATGCTTGGCAAACATGAGCAGGAGTTGGCCGCCGCTCATCAGGCTGTTAAGAGTCTTTCAGCTCAGGTTGCTGATCTATCTGCCCGTTTACTTCACCTGCATCAGGAATCTGCCATGTCTCACAATCGTCAGCTGCCCTCTGAGCCACGAGTCAACAATCCCTCCTGTTATGCGGGTGAGCCTACGGAGTGCAGAGCTTTTCTCATCCAATGTGAAGTTGTCTTTTTCCCTTCAGCCCCAGACGTATGCAGAGGATCGGGCCCGCATTGCTTATGTTCTCTCTCTCTCCTCACGGGACGAGCACGCGAGTGGGGTACGTCAGTTTGGGAAGCGCAATCTGCATGCTGCAGCAAGTACACTCTTTTCAAGGATGAGATGATCAAGGTCTTTGATAGATCCGTCTTCGGCAGCGAGGCATCACGTCTACTTGCTGTGCTACGTCAAGGCAGAAGATCTGTAGCAGATTTCGCGATAGAGTTCCGGACTCTGGCTACTACAAGTGAGTGGAATGATCCTGCACTAACTGCTCGCTTTCTTGAAGGGTTTGAATGTAGACCTTAAGGAGGAGATCTACGCGGCGGGGTCGCCAACTCAGCTCGATCAACTTATCGACCTGGCCATCCGCCTTGACAAGTGTTTCGAGCAGAGGCGTCGAGTTTCGTTCTCCACTTTTCACATCCTGTGATAACTTTCCTTCTGCTACTGCTTCTGTTCAGAACCAACCTGATGCTGTACCCATGCAGCTGGGGGGCGTACGCATCTCCCCGGAGGAACGACAGCGGCGAATTATTAACCGTCTCTGCCTTTACTGTGGTACGGCGGGCCATTTCGCTTCATCCTGCAGTTTAAAAGCCAAAGCTCGCCAGTAGACGGAGGAGTACTGGTGAGCGCTTCTGTCATCTCCTCATCACCAAGGTCTCGAACCACTATATCCGCTGTTCTCCGTTGGGCTGGTTTTTCTGTTACCGGTCTTGCCATCGTCGACTCGGGTGCGGAGGGGCAATTTTATCGATGAGATGTGGGCTCGTGAGAACAAGATTCCCTTAGTTGATTTGACTGATGTCGCCACTGTCTTTGCCCTGGATGGCAGAGAGCTTTCTTCTGTTCGTCGTGTGTCACCAGTCCGGTTAGTCTCACTGTTTCCGGCAATCATCATGAGACAGTCTCATTTTATGTTTTTCAGTCTGCCTTTACCCCCCATTGTTTTAAGGACATCCCTGGCTTATCCAACATAATCCTCACATTGATTGGGTTAAGGGGTCTATTCATTCATGGAGTTTAGCTTGTCATGTAAATTGTCTGGTTTCCGCTGTTTCTCCTCGTGTCTTCTGTTCCTCTTTTCCAGGAGGAGCCTGATGATTTGTCTGGTGTCCCGGAGGAGTACCATGATCTGCGGGCGGTTTTTCAGTCGTTCCCGGGCGGTATCCTTACCGCCTCACCGTCCGTATGACTGCTCTATCGAGCTCCTTCCTGGCACCACGCCTCCTCGCGGTAGACTGTACTCTCTTTCGGCGCCCGAACGAGAGGCTCTGGAAAGATATCTTACAGAATCTCTCGATGCGGGGATCATTACTCCTTCTTCGTCTCCCGCCGGCGCTGGGTTTTTTCTTTGTAAAGAAGAAGGATGGTTCTTTGCGTCCTTGTATCGATTATCGAGGGCTGAACGACATAACAGTCAAGAACCGTTATCCTTTGCCTCTTATGTCATCGGCTTTTGAGATCCTACAGGGCGCAAGGATTTTTACAAAGTTAGACTTGCGCAACGCCTACCATTTAGTGTGTATTAAGGAAGGAGACGAGTGGAAGAAAGCGTTCAACACTCCTGTCGGTCACTTTGAGTACCAGGGTTCTACCTTTCGGTTTGGTCAACGCTCCCGCTGTATTTCAAGCATTAGTAAACGATGTCTTAAGAGACATGCTAAACGATTTTCGTGTGCAGCGCTTATTAGAGAATCTCAAATTCCTCAACCCCTATAAATGCCCACGTTCAACACGTTCGCCGTGTCCTGCAGCGCTTATTAGAGAATCGCCTATTCGTCAAGGCTGAGAAATGCGTTTTTCATGCCCAATCGGTTACTTTTCTCGGTTCGGTCGTTTCAGCGGAGGGGATTAGTATGGACCCTGACAAGGTTCGAGCAGTTCTTGATTGGGCTGTTCCCGATTCTCGAGTCGCACTCCAGCGATTTCTGGGGTTTGCGAATTTTTTACCGGCGCTTTATTCGTAACTTTAGCCAGGTTGCCGCCCCTCTTACCGCTCTCACTTCGTCCAAGTCCAAATTTGCTTGTCTGAGACTGCTCAGGATGCGTTTGACCGTCTTAAGATGCTTTTTACGTCTGCGCCCATCCTGATCACTCCTGATCCAGAACGTCAGTTTATTGTTGAGGTCGATGCCTCCGAAATTGGGATAGGAGCTGTCTTGTCGCAACGCTCCTCCCAGGATGACAAGGTTCATCCTTGCGCATTTTACTCCCACCGTCTTTCGCCCGCGGAGCGCAACTATGACGTGGGTAATCGAGAACTCGTGGCTATCCGTCTGGCGCTAGGTGAGTGGCGCGACACTGGCTTGAGGGAGCCAGTGTACCATTCATTGTTTGGACGGATCACCGCAACCTGGAGTACATTCGCTCTGCTAAACGTCTTAACGCTCGTCAGGCCCGCTGGGCATTATTTTTTGATCGCTTTGATTTTTCCATTTCATTTAGACCCGGTTCCAAGAACCTCAAGCCTGACGCCCTTTCTCGGCAGTTTGACTCATCAGAGGGTGCCTCGACCGATGAGAGGATTTTGTGGTGGTCTGTGTGGTCGGGGCAGCCGTCTGGGGGAGTGGAACAAGCGGTCAGGCGTGCTCTTTGTCACACTGCAAGACCACCCCCGCGCTCCTGAGGGAACTTTGTTTGTACCCGAGGCTGCTCGTTCGACGGTTTCTTCGCTGGGGTCATTCTTCTAAATTAGTCGCGCATCCCGGAGTTAGAGGTACTTTAGCGGCCATCCGCCAGAGATTTTGGTGGCCCACTCGTGAGCGCGATATTCGTCGTTTTGTTGCTTCTTGTTCTATCTGCGCTCAGACTAAGTCTAGTAATAATCCTCCGGCGGGTCTTCTCAGACCTCTTCCCGTTCCTTCGCGTCCCTGGTCGCATATTGCGTTGGATTTTGTTACCGGGCTTCCCCCTTCGTCTGGCAATACGGTCATTCTCACCGTCGTGGACCGTTTTTCTAAGGCTGCGCATTTTATTCCGCTCCCTAAATTACCGTCGGCTCAGGAGACCGCACAGATTATGGTGGATCACGTTTTCAAGATCCATGGTCTTCCTTCGGACATTGTGTCTGACAGAGGTCCGCAATTTACTTCTCTGTTCTGGAGGGAGTTCTGTCGCCAGATAGGGGCTTCCCCCAGCCTGTCGTCAGGATTCCATCCACAGACCAATGGGCAAGCCGAGAGGACCAATCAGATTCTTGGTCGCATGCTGCGTAGTCTTACCTCTCAGAATCCCGCGTCTTGGTGCGAGCAGTTACCATGGGCCGAATATGCTCATAATTCTCTCCCATCGTCCGCCACTGGGTTATCTCCGTTTGAGGGTTGCCTTGGCTTCCAACCGCCTGTTTTCTCCGCCCAGGAGTCTCAGGCCTCGGTTCCGTCCGTCGAGGCTTTTATTCAGAGATGTAAGCGTACCTGGAGGAGGGTGAGATCTGCCTTATGTCAGACTAGGGAACGTACTCGTCGTGCCGCTAATCGCCGCAGGGTGAGATCTCCCAGATATTTTTTGCGGTCAGAGGGTGTGGTTATCCACCCGCAATTTGCCTATTCAGGAGACGTCTCGCAAGCTCATGCCTCGTTTTATTGGACCCTTTTCTATTGTTAAGGTCATCAGTCCAGTCGCTGTAAAGCTAAGACTGTCTGGTCAGATGCGCCGTGTTCATCCGGTTTTTTCACGTGTCTTGGTTTAACACTGCGGTCAGTGCGCCCGCACGTCCCTCCGTTCCCCCTCCTCCTATTGACGAGGGGGCCTCCATTTACAGAGTTCGAAGGCTACTCGACGTTCGTCCCCGGGGGCGTGGTCACCAGTTTTTGGTGGACTGGGAGGGGTATGGTCCTGAGGAGAGGCGGTGGATTCCAGCCCGGGATGTCCTGGACCGCTCGCTGATTGACGACTTCTACCGGTCCCGTCAGGCTCCTTCCCCGAGCGCCTAGTGGCGCTCGTTGAGGGAGGGGTACTGTCATGAGTCAGGTTTTTCTTCCGTTTTCGCTCTCGCACGCTCTCACTCATTTACACACACACACACACACACACACACACACACACCTTATTAGCTTATTATACTCTTTTCTCTGTCCCCGCTGACCTCTCTCTCTTCATGCACCTGTTTGTCATTGCAATCAGCGCTCGCGCTGATTTGCTATGACACCTGTTTCTACTTTGCCCTAAGTGTTCACCCTTTATCTGGTGTTTGCTCTGGTAGATTCTTTGTTGGATTATTGTTACATGTCATGCGTTTTGTCAGCAGTTACATCCTGTCTGTATTGAGAGGTACTCACCTATCTTGTCTTGTCTGCCTGGAACAGTCTAGCCCCAAAGTTTTTGCTGTATTCTGCTGCTGTTGCTGCTGATTGTAGACCAATGTGGTTCTCTCACCCTGCCTGAGTTATCTACTCCTGAGCTTCAAGTCTGCTACAAGGGAGTCCTGTTCTGTTACTCATCGAGACAGGAGTCTTTCCGTTTGTTCAAAGTTTCTATTTACCAGTTCTGTGTGCTGAAAAGACGGACTGCCTTGTGTTATATATAATTTCATTAAAGACTGTTTTTTAACTCTGTGTGTGTATATGTATGTAATGTATTCAACAACAAAATTTGATTACCAAAAAAAAAAAAAAAAAAAAACTACAAAAGAATGTAGTTGGCAGAAACCACCCTATGCTCAATCTAATTAGCTTTTTGGCAGCTTAGTAGATTTTCAAAAGTGAAAAAGAACAAAAATGTCATGCATTCATCTTTTTATAATAATAAAAATAAAAATAATATTTGGGGTGGGGGGGGGGGCAAACTTTGGGATTTCAAGCTTGTCTGAAACATGTCTGAAAGACTATAAACAATCTCTTTCTCTCTTGATAAACTGCTATTCTTGATCCAATTATCTGAGGATGCACAGTGTACATCGAATTTTTGTGGCCTGCTTCCAGTTCTTATTCCGGACACTTCACTGGGATGTACGAGTATGTGATACTCTCGTCTGCTGTGTTTATGTTGGGGAGCGTAAAGTTGGCATCGGGGCAATGTGCTCCAGGACATCAGCCTCGCCAGCAAATCTCTGCCCCTGATTCCCAGACCCCTTCCAAACCACCACCCTCCCCCTTTTATCAAAATAGGTCACTTCCAAGTGAAGCCAGTTGGCAAAGAAAAGAAAACAGACTTTCTAAGCTAAAATAAACAACAACTGTAAGGGGGAAAGGAGGTATAGAGAAGATCAGATTCCAAATTGCCTCTTGTATTTGCGACTTTGTTTTCTAAACCCATAAATGCTGAAATTCTGAGGATGTGATCTGCAGCGGAAGGAATTTTGCTGGTGGGGAGCAAGAGCAGCATTGTCTTTAGGCAGGGTTTTAGAAAAGAAACCCCGACATAGCCTACGTACAGCCAACCCACAGTGAGAGCATGTAATCCACCCAAGACATAAGCTGGAGGGAGGAATGTAATTGAAGCTGCTTTGACAAGAGCAAGGAAACACAAGATTGGAGATTTGGAAAGGATGGAGGGGGGACCCGGCTGTGGATGGGTGTGTATGTGTGTGTTATGTAGTCACAAGAAACAGCAGATGGTTCATTTCCTGTGTTGATTTCGGGGGCAACATAGACAAAGCTGATGATGACTCGAAGGGTAGTAATACGGAAGTCCGTGAGGCCAGACACTAACAAGCCAAATACCTCCACATACTCGCACGGACATTTCCACACGTACGGAGCTGTCCTGTCTTTGAGCTAAAGGAAAAAGAGACGGAAATGACAGAGATTCTGAAGTGTCCTGGTTGCACGTCTCTGGGGAAAAATTGGTGAATTCAGGAAGTACGGGTACAAAACATACAAACCCAATTTGTTGTACTATGTCTTTGTTTACTTGTGAAAATATGTCAACATGCTGAAACAAGATAATTTTACTTGAAAAGGATTTTTTTTTTAAAGATATCTTAATTTTTTAAATATTTATGCTTAAAACAACAATAATAAAAAATAGGCTATATGGAATAAAATAAAGATAGACTTGTTTTCCTTTTAAATAATGTTTTTTTTTAACCCATCTGACAAATAATTTATTTTGAAAATAATGTCATTTTACTTCAAATAAATGTTATTTTAATAATTTTGAGATATTTATACTGTAAATATTATTGTTATTTTATTTTATTATTATTTTATTATTATTATTATTATTATTATTATTATTATTATTATTATTATTTTGATGTGAATGTCTTAATTTAAAACCTTTTTGTAAAATAACCAACTAATTTACAATTTTAGGAAAAAAACATATTTGCACAATACTTCACAGAACATCTTCAATTTGTCTGATATCAACATGTTGTGAAAGATATAATGTAAAGCACTTCCAAAGCACTCCAATTAAATTAGAATTCTGCTCATTTTTTTTCCTTGTGTTATTTTTTTCCTTTTTTTTTTTTTTTTTTTTTTTTTTGTGCATTTGTCAACAGCGAGACACTTTCAAAGTGAGAGATGTATCTGTTTACAAAATCTGGGAACCACCCCTTAATATTCGTTCACACAGTCACAGGAGACACATTTGAAATGCGTGTTACTGCCAGGTGTAAACAGCAGTGTGTCTCACCTGACGACCTGAGACAGATGTTACTAGGAGGTGGAAACAGGGTCAGAGCAGCATCTCCGGGCAGACTAATGAAAGTGATACCCTGGTGATTTTACCAAGTAGGACAAGTTCTTGGATCTTTACCTTTGTTAGTCCTGCAAAAACCACACCAATAAAACAATAATATATTAATCATCAAGAATTATAACATCTAATAACAACCTAACAAACAATAATTTCTAATTATTATTCCTCTCAGATTATTCACTCTAAAAAATTCTGGTTTGTTTCAACCCAATCTTGAGTACTGGGTAGTGCTGGGTAGTAACTTATTACATGTCATCTGGATTACGTAATCAGATTCCATAAATTAAGCACTTTTAATTATATTATTAGATTACTTGTAATGTTTCATACACTTCATGATGTTAATAACAAAGAACTGAATATATTTGAGGTCAGAAGTAATAAAAAAAGCAGTCAGAATACATTACCTAATATGTGTAATTAATTTCCATCATGTAATTTGTAATCAGTAACAGACTACAATTTGTAAGTAACCTACCCAGCACTGCATAGCTTATATCCAAACATACTATATCTCACTCTCTCAATAGTTCTGATCTTGCTCAGTCTCACTGAGGGGGCTTCCTGCAAAAGCGGTCCACCAGGGACCAGGCGCACCGGCACACTTGATCCTATTACTGTCTGTTTACACGTGACTCCGAGAACATAATTGAAATCAAATTCCTTTCTATTCATAGGCGTGATAACACATTAAAAACTATGCTTCACACTGCTACATGTGGTGGATTGTTTTTGTATGTGTAAGTCAGCTGTAAGACAGTAGCATCAACAACAATAACATATCAAATCATCACAGATGAAGCCCCATAGACAAAGCCTTCATGAACATCTGGAAATGCAGTTTGCTGATATAACCGGCACAGGAGAGGAGTATCATTCAGGGAGATAACGATCCCCGTGATGGCCAGAGATATAACGGTGGTGGCGATGATGATGGTTATTGTTCTTTGTTGTCTTTTTTGCAGCTGTAAGGTGGCAGTAAGAATCGATACCCGAGTCTCAGCTTGCTGCTGGGCTCTGAGGAACAGAGAGAGAGATAAAGGAAAAGAGGGAAGATAAAAGATAGCAGGAGATAGACTGATTCTTTTCTCCTCCTTATGTCTCCTCCCTTCATTTGATGGCTGGCCCGTAGCTCTGATTGCTATCTGCTGCTAGTTTAATTGATCTCGGTCACGCTTCCACGCAAGCTGGGATTAGCGCTTATCAGAGTGGACGGGGGGTTTCTTGGGGGAAGATCGCGTTTGCTGATGATCAGACCCTGTCACCCTCCTCGAAACAGATCCGGTATGTATGTGTGTCTAAGAGAGGGCCTTGAGCTCAGGGATTAGTTCTCCTTCAGCATTGATAGCGTGCGATGGATGTGTACGCGTGCGTATGAGAGAATCCTCATCCAGTCAGGAGGCTATTTATGGGCCTCGGCGGAGCTGTGGCTATGTCTTTAATCACTGGCTGTTATATTGACCTGATTTACAGGACAAACACTTCATCTTATGGACCAGAGATGGACCTCAAACAGAAGGGGGTCCCACTGGGGCGTTGGTTTGAGAACAACTGGGACAGCAAAGGTTGATTGTGACTGCTTTACCTAAAAAGACAAAACAGACAATTTTTCCTCCCTTCCAGACTCCAACTTTTCCCCAGACTCTGTAATGACGTTAATGAGGAGACTCCGGGGCTGATAAGGTCACTCAAAGCGCAGGTTCAAACATACCGAGTCGGCATGCGTCCCTGCACCTCCTGTGACTCAGGCGCTGGAATTAAACTTTCAGCCAGGCCAATTTTCAAAGCCCTCATACTCCGTTGCCAAATGCCAGAGCCACTTCAAACAGGTCTGATGGAGAGACAGTGAGAGAGGGGAGGGGGAAAAACACGACAGCTGGCAAAACTGGTGCAGCTTCAAACCGAATGAGGGGACTGTTTTTATGCCTAAGAGGGATGGCAAATCCCTGGCTTTACTGCGGAACAGGGGATGTTAGGGATTTCTCTATCAAACGGCAACAGTGCAGAGGCAGGCTGGGAACAAAGGTTTTTTTTATATATAACAGGGAAACGTTCAGTATCAAAGGGGGCACAGCAAGACACGGACTGCTTTTTGGACCAGCAAGACTGACAGATCTCTTTAGCGTAATGACCGTTTGTTCTGTCTTTTCTGTTTTATGTTTTTTTCTTGCATGGCAAGGAAACCCTTTGGGTCCAATTTGCATGCAAGTCTACTGAGAAGACAGGAAGCAGACCCAGGAGGGCCACAAACATAAGAGCGGATAGGGGGAAATGGGGCAAATTGTGCGACCCCCTCAGTTTCCTTGTCATGCCAATGGCGTTTATCATTCAGGACATGACAGACTGGAGACCTTAAGCTAAAGAGTTGCCATAGTCATCATTCTTTTCCCCTTTCCATTTCAAGGCAAGTCACTCTGAGGATAACGGATGAATAAAGGATATCCGAGAGTTCCATTGTGGCGTACGTCTGGTGGAAAGGGAGGAACCAGTACACAAACAAGTTTTCCACATCAATGACAGTCATGTCCGCCTTTACACATGGCCATTAAATGTAAAATAATCGCTACAGACAGAACACGTCTTTTCCTGCCCGTGTGCTTCAATGAAAGCAATCAGGCTGTGTTTGATCACGGAGCCCTTGTTTATGTGGCTAAATAACAATTGACTGGCTATTGATTCTCAGATGCTGAAACAAATTAAATTAAATCTGCTTTATGACTCCCAATATAAACCATTTCCACTTGAGTTTCAATATATGTGACTAATACGTATAAGCAACAAACTGTCTTTACATTCACACACAAAGCAGCTGCACAATTTCACTATAAAAACACATTTATGAGTGTATGAATCCATCCAGTCACACATACAATTGCCTCTCCGTTCCCTCCTCGAAACAGTTCTGCAGTTTGCATACATATATCAAGAGTTAAAAGTTGGAAGAGTTTTGCTTGAGTCCCACTTATCCAATATGACTCAATGTGACCTGCTCAGTCACTCTGACCTAGAAACACATTTTGAGTGCAAACACATTGCAGGTTTTATGCACTAAATTAAAAATGAAGTCTAATAATTAGTAAGTCAGTTTTCTAATTATAAAGTTATTTTATGGGCATGCCAAACTGTTACTGAACTACAGTATAAATCTTTAATGAATATACAGATAAATATAGAAAACAGGATGCAGAATTGCAATTAAAAATTAGAAAATAGTTTTTAATTCAGCATTTTTTTTTTTTTTTTTACTTTTACTTCTAATGGTATAGATTTAGTATCAATACGGAGGTATTAAATCCTGCTATTGTACCAAATATTTTTATATTTTTAGATATTATACCAATATTTGTTACTGTATTTATATATATATATATATATATATATATATATATATATATATATATATATATATATATATATATATATATATATAAATTAATGAATAAAAATACAGTAAAAATATCAATGTAAATGCACTGACTATTAAAAATAAACATAAAATAAAAAACCTTTTTTGCTAAATGTCACGTTTCTCCATAAACGGCTGAAAATGATAGAGCATATCACATTTAAAATCTAGCTCCCCATGCGAGTTTATAAATGGCTACTCAAACTATCCTTCCCCAACAGAATAAAATCACGCACAAACAACCAGGTCATTTTCTGCAGCCCCACTGAGAGATGGGAATTTGGAGCTCTGGTTGCTAACAAAAACCACCAGGCTTGCACATTGGACACTGCCAACTGAACAATCAGCGATCACTTTCCAGACTGGTACTTTCCTCTCTCCATCTCTCCTTGTGTCTGCAGCATGCCAGCTGCTTTGCTAAATAAGCAGTGCAGAGGAACACACAAACAGAGACTCGGTTCCATGCTTTGTACCTGAGCCCAAAAGAGGATGTATGGGCATTGAGCTCTGTAATGGTGAGTGGAAGAATCTGGAAATCAGCATCCAAATGCCTCACAATGTGAACAAATAAACAGAGTATAAAAAGCATGTTGTCACACATATTTCTTATTTTGTGTTCATTTGTTTGTATATACAGTCAGTGAAAACATCCAATCCATTAATGAGCAAAAATGCATTTTGTCTACAAATATGTGCACACAGGCAGATTTTGGTTTAAGCTAAATTAAAAAAAAAACAAAAAAAACAAATCTCGATAGACTGATCAGCCATCGATGTGGCTCCACACACAAAGTGGCGTGAGCAGATGGCAAAACAGATGATCCGCTCTCGCTTGCCCCTCCACCGTCCATATTTATTTTACACTGACTGGCTCTGGGTTTCCCTCCACCGACATACACTCCGACTGCACCAGCAAAGCTACACCACTTACCGCAACCTCTGATTAGAAGACAAAAGAAGCGTGAAGAAGAGATAGTGTGAAAAGAAAGTCAAGAGAGTCAACTGCAACAACAACTGCCAACACAAACACACATTCACAAATAAAAAATAAAATAAAATCCTGGCTCGCCCAATGGCCAGCCATCAAAGTTCTTAAATAACTTAATATTGATCAAAGCAAGCAGCAAATCCATGAGTTGTTCTGAGCTACTGATCATGAGTAAAGTTTGGGTCGATGGCGTCCAGCATGATTTATACAGCTTCCTGGAGTGCCGATAAATGAGTGGACTGATTGGCCGGTAGGAGGAGGAGGAAGAGGAGGAGGAATGAACTTGACAGTTTACTCCTTTTGATCTTGCGGTACTTCCTCTGGAAATGAGAACGCTTGCCTCAGACAAATTCTCAGCAAGACATCTCATTTGGCTTGGGAATTCACCAAAGCTTAGAGGCTGAAAATTGGTCTTCATCTCAGAAGCTTAATGGAAACCCTGCTTTTTTGTCATCCAGGCGAATTGTTCATCGATGTTTCTTCACCTTTGTTTCGTTTTGAAGTTAATGTCAGCATCTATTTTTTTCGGACAATGCATCTACCATCTAAACAGAAACCACCCCCATACTGGCTTTTTTGAGGATGTCTCTTAATATTCAGATCCTGGCTTGAGAGGACCTGGCAGCGTTCCTCCGCACTGACTGAAATTGTGGTTGATCATCGGAAGTGACATGGCGGGTGTCCCTCAAGGCCTTTGGCTGAGTGAGCAACTCAATTAAAAGTGGACTGTGGGGGCTCTCGTCGGGGGGGCGCATTACCCCACCCCAACCCGAACCGTCCTCGGGTGAGCCCAGCGTGCTCATAGCCCTCATCTGAAGCTCAGCTGACCATTTGCTTCAGTTCACTGACTGAAGATGACTCAATGCCTGACTAGACCCTATGATCACATAGTATCACATGCACACTCAGATATCACTAACAAACACACATTCGCATCCCCAGTGCAGCAGATGTCTGTTTAGTCCTATTCAATGCTTGTCCCCCAGGGTGCATGTGCCAACATCCGCAGAGTTTTCCAAAGGCAATCTGCTCTGTTTGGAAGCCATCTTAATGATCGTTGACAAAGCGCGGAAGAAGTATCGGAGGGAGTCTTCACTTTGTTCAAAAGGTATATGGCCTAAAATCAGTGAAACACAGAAGTTGGTGGGCCACCATTAGAGTGCCAAAACTATTTAAATCCGACAAACAGTCCAGCACCATCATTAGAAGGCCTTGGATTGAGGAGGAAAGAGTCAACAACAAGTACTAAACAAGCAGCTGACATGGTGCAAGGTTGGAAGCTTGTTAAAGCTGAGAAAAATAACGCGGCTTCATTTGTAGGATGGAATCAGTCGTGTGGTGGAGATGGTGGAAATGAGGACAGGATTGAGTTTTACAAAACTGTGGCATGCTAGCATGCTCTCACCTATATAAACTATTACACTTAAGATACTGAAAATCCAGTATTATTTTGTCCTTGTTGTGAAGTAGCACAAATAACAATTTAGGTAATCATTTGGGGAATATAACAGTCAAAAGATGTTTACACATTAGTCACAAATTCAATGAGAGTGCAATTATGCAATGGTTCTAATGAGTATAATACAAAAGGAGGAAGCAAAGGGTATACAACTGCATAAAAATAATTAGGAATATTGAGTAATTAGAAGTAATAAGATTTAATTGGGCCATAGACCCTTTTATATGAATGTCCCTGAGCCAGTAGCTTATTTCAAATTGAATTATTATAATAAAAAGAAAAGGAAAGATATTAAAAGATCTAAGGCATTTTCCTCAAACTAGTTAAATGTTTTGTTCAGCCCCAGAGGCTTAGCGCATACACTGTTACACATCTGGTTACTTTACTTCATGAATAACCCGTAGACGTTGTTTACTGCCAGGTGAAAGAGGGTGTCATGCATCTCTCAGCAATCAAGGTGTCCTATCAAAGAATTGAGTCTGGGCTACGTGTTTGATTGATGCGCGCTGTCAAAAGTGTGGGGTGCTCGCGAGCGTCATTGTTCAAGTTGTTTTTGTCTGAGCCTCTCTGTCTCTGACCCTGAAGAAGACATAACAGGGCCGTGACCAGCAGGGACAAGCACCTTTATAAAACCACGCGGACAGTGACTCTGATGTCCCCACCAACTCAAACACATCTATCAATCTCTGCCCATATGCCGTAGGGGCAGTCAGCCTAGCTACTCTCTGTATCTCTGTCTCTGCACATCTCTCCTTCTATCTTTCTCCTTCATTTGATCACCTGACTCTGACAAAGGGCTTTGTTCTCAGGAAGCCATAGGACTTCTTGTCCACCTCACTTACTGCAAACAGCTGTGGGATACTGAGGTTGATGATGATACAGAGTTGTTGCCATTTAGAATTGATTTGAGAACAGCTTATAAATTCCAATTCAATTCCTGAATTTGATTTGAATTGAGGTTGAAAACAGGATGCAGAATTGCATTTCAAATTGGAATTTATGTTTTTCGACAATTGGTTTTGAAAATAAGTAAAAAATTGTTCCATGTAGAAGTTTTATAGGCCTTATGTGCAGAATGATAAATATAACTATAGAACCATACATTGAATGATAAATTGAACCACAGATAGAACAGAAACACGAATAGAATAGATAGAATGGTTAGACAGAATGATAGGTAGATGGAATATTATATAGAATGATATTTAGGTAGAACAATAGATCAAACCACAGATAGAACGATAGTTAGACAGAAGCATAAATTGAACAACAGCTAGAACGACAACTATAACGAGAGACTTCTAGAATGAGAACTATAGATAGAATGATAGTTAGAACCACAGACAGAACGATAATTAGAACCACAGATAAAATAATACAGGGTTTTCGCATCGGAGGAAACATTTCATAGTTCCTAGAACTTTTAGTGGAAGTACCTGCTTTTTGGCATTTGCACCGCAGGAACTAGGAATGTATTTAGTTGTAGGAACTCTGTTTGGGGGAACTAATGGCGCTTTTCCACTGCATGGTATGGCACGGTATGGCAGGGCACGACTCGCTTTTGGGGGGTTTTCCACTGTGTACAGCACATGGTACCTGGGACTTTTTCAGTACCACCTCGGCTGAGGTTCCAAACGAGCCATACCATTATCAAAATATGATGTGTAAACCCTGCTGATCACTGATTGGCTGGAGAGAATCATCACTACCTTTGACACTGAACTTGTGACATGAGAAACTAGACCCGCTAGATTAAATCAGCACAGCCAGTGAGGATCGAACACAACTTTTTTTGAATGAACGCAACAGTTTCGAACAAGCGCACCTTTTTTTAAACCACAAAATAATACCATAATTCACAAAAATAGTTCTATAGGAACTACTAGTAACATAATTATATGCTGAGTTGCCAACTGCATACGAAACACCGGCTACCCAGCATTTTTAAGAAGGCATGTAAAAATATTTCCTCCACAAACATGGAAAACAGTGCTAACTGTTGTCTGATAATCTCGTCTGCAGCGTTGTGTTCTTTTCTCAGCCTCGGTGATATGTAACACTGCAAGTTGTCAAAGGAGATTTAGTCAGATTTCCATGCTCTTTCAATCACGAATATTGTGCGCTTACATTCCATCTCCGTTAAAATGAAACCCATGACACACAACAAAAACGGCACAAGGGGAAAATTGGTTCTCGAACCACCCTGCTGGCTAGTTCCTAGAACTACGCGGTGTGAAAGCCCCTATTGTTAAATAGAACCGTAAACAGAACCATATATAGAACAATAATTGAATAGAATGATAGACAGAATGTTAGATTAAAATCTCAGACAGAATGATAGAATGAACAATAGTGTTTGATCTTGTAACTAATTGTTGAGGAGCACTTGAAGACTATTCAGCATATTCTAGCTCCTGTCACTCCAATTCAGCTTCCTATGAGGTGTGCCCAACTGTTTAAATGCCACCTCATGAAATGATAAAGTGCCAATTCCCCAATTCTGAATTCTGCCAAACTCTGCGAACCATCACAAAGAAGGAGCAAGACATATAAGAACAAACAAAGTCTGGTCAATGACACGTTGGTGTAGATGGAAGAGTCAGCGTCGCAAAGAGAAACAATAGCTGCTGACGGATTGGGGTCATTGTTGTGTGCTTCTACCGTGACTCCGTCCCCTCAGCATACATGATGAGCTTCATTAGAGGAGAGGGATGCGATATGCCTCAGTTGCCATGCGAAGTGACTGAAAATTTGAAACAGCATTGTAAACAAGACAACTGACTAAATGTCAACCCTGCCTCCACAGGAATTAGGACCGTTCCAGAAAGTAAAAAGACTTTGGAAAGTGACACAAATGAACATAGAAGTCACCCTTTCATAGAGTAAGTAATGTTCAGGAAGATAAGAAGGGCACAGCTATGATTCAGCCATCACAAAGTTGTCTTCTCTCAGTCAATTGGGACACAAAGGGGGCCGAGGGAGATGAAAGTTGCTTGGTAGTCTATTCCGTGAAGGCAGAAAAAAGAATGTTATTGTGAATGTGTGTGATTGTCTATAGACCTCTGTTCGTGTGAGGGTATGTGTTGGACAGGGAAGGAAGGACGGTTGCCTCACAGCGGTGGGACTTGTCATGCCCAAACGCTGTCAAGCGTGGACTCCAGTGACAGGCGTGTCACACCCAGGGCAAGCTGGCTCGTCCCCTGCCAGGGTGAAGATTACAATGATCACTGTCTTCAGCTGCACGGAAACCACCCGGGCCCAACGTCTCCGAGTTTGGAGTCAGTTGAATACTTCTCTCAATCACCAGGCTCACTTCTCCCTGCCATGCTCATGAATACAAAGATTAAAGTGTTTTCAGTCAGGATGCATTACATGGAATTTGATATGGATAAACAGGTCAACTACCATCTAAAGCAGCATCCTGACCAAAATAAAATCTCAAAACTGACTGAAATGCTTGACATTGACAGCAACTCCAGTTACACAGGCACACCACCCAAATTGTGCTCTTCATGGAAAAGAAATTCAACATTCTAAATTGATTCCAATAAATTTTGATGTTGCTAACTCAGTCCTCTACACTGAAAAGAAATAAATGTAAATGTTAGAGTAAAAGACTATAAAAATTATATAATAAAAACCTGTTTTTTTATGTTGATTAGTGATATTAATTAGGGATTTATGTTACATATTATGATTTACATGAATGGTTATTGCATTATTTTAGTGTCATGTTTGTTATCATTTATCTGTGCGCATGACACCATGTGCACCTTCTATATAATAGTATTTAGTATATAGTATATTTAGAGTATATAATAGCTTATGGGAAAAACTACTTGTAATATGCTTTGACTACGTCTGGCTTTTTGGTGGCTGTCAGCGTATTATAAAAGTGCAAAACATATATGAGCACCTTATTTGGTTGGTAATATAGGTATGTGAAATATACGTTCTTTGAATGTAAATTTAAGTTCAATATATATAACCTAATATTGCTACCATATTCTTTATGGTGAGGTTCTGGCAACCAAAACTGCCACAATTTCACTTATAATTTCTTCTTTTTTTTTTTTTCAGCATAGCAAAAAATAAAACAGAACACAAAATTAACTACCATGAACTAACAATTACAGAATTAAAAGCCTTTCTTTCAGAACAAGTTTCATTGAGCCAACATAATTTAGTTAGATTAGGTTAAATTAACATTTTAATTCAACTTCATTAGCTTTGTCAAACTCAATTACTAAGGATTTTTAATTAAATTTCTTATGCTAACACATGCAAGCTAATTATAAATTTCTTTAAATAAATGTGATGTTTGTGATGAAAAAGAAGAGATTCTTTGCTGCACTGACATAAACACATTACTGAGTGAGTGAAGCAACAGTGTACATGTACTGTAGGCACCCACCAAGCACAAGCTCCACTCTTTAGCAGAATGGGAACAACAAAAGCTCCAACAAATGTTTTTTACAAACAAATGTAACATTTATACTTTAATCCAGTCCATGTCGGGAACTAGAAATCCACTGTCCAGTTTCATTTGTCAACTATTTAGCAAATATTTAAATTGTAAGAGATTGTTTACATTTTTCATGTAGTCCCAATGCAAAAATAAGTCAATTTCTATTTTATAAATTTAGACACCGAATAAAATGAAAGAATTTAAGAAATATAAGGAAAATATAACTTTCGTTCAATGCATTTCGAGAGATTTTGAGAATCAGTGAAGGCTACTTCGGCTGAAAAAAGGCATCTTATTTGGCAGGATAGTTCTGCTGCCTACTGTTTGGAATGGCCTGTAGTGTTGGTAGTGTGCCTATAATGCCTAAAAATGCAGTCTAGGTCCTCACTAGGGTTTGGAAGCATGCCTAGAAGTGTCCTTTATCTTTATGCAGTGCATTAGTCTTCCTATAGCACACACAAGGAAACAGTTTTGCAGGTAAACAAGCCGTGACATGAGCAAGCACTATTTAATGATTAGAAGTCATATGACCAATCACTGTAGATAGAAGCTTATATTGTTATGTATTATATAGATTCTGTGAGATACTGTTTTCTGCATTATAAATATATAAATTAGAGAGTCTGGTTTCCAGAAAAAAATTAAATAAATACATAAAAAAAAAACATTGCTGAGAGAGACGCAATTTCCTTTATTTTATAATTTCCAATCATATGTCAGAAACGTAACTGTGAAAATAAGAGCTGAGTGACATTCTAAGCAGCTCTGTTTATTTATCTGGCATTTAGAAGGACAAGAGAAGAGACTTCTGGAAAAGGTGAGCCCTGATCAAATACAATTTTTGTAAAACAAAACAATTGTCTATCTCCATTGTGTCAGAGTAAAGGTTAACAATGTTAACAGCCACTGGCCGGGGCTGAAGGACACTAAATGAAATACACACAGCCAGATCTTGTTGATTGTGAGGATCAGCGCCACCATGATAAGATGCCATTAATTAGCATTACCATATCAGAGAGATGCTAGCAGATGGGAAGTGTGCCGTCAAATGGCCCCTGAAATAACCATGATGGGTGACATTTGATGCGCCGCACTTTGCCACTTACATTGCATTGTCCCCAAATTAGCAATGAAAAGTGTGTGTTCCTGAGGCATAAAGAGTTTTAATCCATAATCCATATGTAACAATTCCAGATTCTCCATATAGCATGAGATTACTTCATGCATCATAATATAATATGATATATAGACAGAATATGATCCTGTCTCCTGAGATGCCCTCATCTGATCAATTTTTGAAGGTAGCACAGATGCTACCCTCGCTGCCTTTGATATCCCACAATCCTCTGCGTTCAAATCAGTGACGGTTAAGCTAAGAAATAAAAACGGTGTCTGAAAGTTGTGGTTGGTAGTCAGTTTGTGTATAAATGTAGGTCCTTGACCAACTTTTTTTTACTTTTGTTGTCATTTCTAGCAAGAAATAGGTATTGTAATTAAATATCCGCTTAGTTCTCACTCTTTCTATTTTGTTGTAGATCAATTAGGGTGACCAAACATGCCAGGATTTCTATATGCCCTAAAATTTCAAGGTTTTGGCTTTGGTTTCCTGTTTTCATACTTAATGAAGGTAATGATTGACCAATAACATGCAGACATTGTAAGTAATCGATCGGTCATGGTGCATGAGAAGGTGGGATCTACAGAGAATGGTCAAAGCGATGCAAATATGTGTATTAGTGTTCGACTTGAAGCAGCACTGAGAATACCAATCGGTGTATGACATCAAAGTACTGTGAGAGCGATTCAAAAGCACAAGAAGCCGTCTGCTCTCTAGAGCTCTCACAGTACTTTTTCATACAACAATTGGTCTGTGCAGTGCAAACAAAGCCAAAGCATGGATATTTTAGGCAATATAGAAATCCTGGCCAGGACGTGTCCTGTGAAAATGGCATGTTTGGTCACCCTAAGATCATTAAACTGTTATGCTGCCTCAGAAGTCTGTCTGAAATCAGTTTTGTAAGGGTTCCTTCATGCTCAAACGCTGCCTGCAAAGTCACTGCAAGATAAGGCAGCGAGGCTTCAAGTCAGCTGCCTAAGCTTTTAAGCACAGCCACTGTTGATATTGCACACAAACTGGCTAATGCTAACTGGCTAACTTGCCACATTACAAAAAGCATTGAAAGTTTTCAAATTTTAAATCAAAAGGCATTGAAAGTTTTCAAATTTTAAATCTCTCATTTCATAAGTATATATTTTTTTCTGACATACTGAGTACCAAGTCAAACTTAACTACTGTCTACATGCTCATGTTTGTTTACATTGCAGTACAGTGTGGGCGTCACTTATCTATCAGACCAAAAATATTTCAACGCAAATAAGACCCCCAACTGCTCAGATCGCTAGAACAGAAATCCTAGTGAAACATACTGAAATGGAGAGCTGAGACTTTCCTTATTATCTTCAGCTTATATGGTGGCAAACTGTAAATATTAGATTTTATTGGATGACTTCTGGAAGTTTAGTCTGTTTTGGTAACTAGCAAAATTAAGTGTAGCTTGTAATGTGTAATATGATTTTATTGTAATTAGCATTGTTCAATGCCGTCAGTGTCATCACACATTGTGGTACTCTCCTGAACGTGTGGTGAAGACTGACATGGAAGAGAATAATAAAGTCATTATTTTTGTTTTCTTCATGCACAAAAAGTATTCTCATAACTTCATAAAATTTTGTTTGAACCAATGATGTTACATGGACTATTTTAACAATGTCCTTACTACCTTTCTGGGCCTTGAACGTGTCAGTTGTGTTGCTGTATACACAGGGTCAGAAAGCTCTCGGATTTCATCAAAAAATATCTTAATTTGTGTTCTGAAGATGAACAAAGATCTTTCGGGTTTGGAACGACAGGAGGTTGAGTAATTAATGACAGAATTTTAATTTTTGGTTGAACTATCCCTTTTGAGTGTTTATATGAATTGTAAACTTTTAGCGAACTACTACTTTGCCTGTCTAAAACATAAGCAAATGGTTGGGTAGAGAGTTTGAGCAGTTGTTGCTCTGAATGTGAAATAACAAGAGTGTGACTAGCCCTTCTGTCTGGTTAAGGCTGAATGCTGATTTGATTGTTAAGACAATCAAATTTAAATGTACTAATGACTGGAGGACGAAGGGTGTGGTACAAGCATTACCTACAGAGATCAGTGAAAGCGAGGAAAGGATATAGCACCCCTGCTCAAACACACACACACAAACAAACATGCTCATTCAGTGTCAGTCCTCTCGGGGGATGATAATAGGAAGCCACAGTGGGGCTGTGATTGCATCAGCGCTTTGATCTGACCACTAATTGCTGGTGACAGACAGGGTAGTGACAAAGCCACTTCCCTGCTTGATGCGGGGTCCTCTTATTCTCAGAGAAAGAGGGAGAGAAGTAGGAACGGGCTTTAGGAAGCTTGATTTAATCAGGGCCCTCACGGGAGTCCAGATAAATCCACATTAGCTTGGTGCGGGATTAACTAGAGAAAAGAAATCAGCTGTAAACCCATTAAGGTGATAGTACTAGGACTTCTATGTTAGTGTGAAAGACACACATTTCAACATTAGTGTCACTGATGATGTCCTTTATAATAACAAAGCTAACGTCATATGCAGAAGAATAATACACAATCGGCTGGTCATTACTGCAAATAGTCTTGCATCATCCTGAAGGGGTTTATTTTGTGATAATGACTGGCTGACTGCACATTTCCCTGCTTTGTACACAGCTACTTGCTGTATAAATAATTAAAAGGACATGAACTACTAATTTGAGTTGAAATTCAGAGACCACAGAGTGCTGTAAGACACATGAAACTAGCACAGCTATGTAAGGAATTAGTTACGCCAGTCAATTATATAGTTTAAATCATACAGTTTAATAGAAATTACAGTTACATCACACCATAGGAAACCATGCATGAATAGTGAAACCTGTGGTTTACTGTAAAGTTTTAAATGATCCAATCTATATCATCTATAATACAAGTGCTAGCTTTACAACTCAAGTAGGGCTTGTTTCCAATTTTACAGATTTTATTGATTAATTCAAATGTAATGTTTTGCCACAATAATTTTAAAAAAATAAATAAATTCATACATTTAGTTTTTGAATTATTCAATTAGATACGTTGACAGCATGCCAATGATAACAGTTAGCCAGTTGGTTTAGCAAATTTTATTAAGTGAATCACGTCATGAGTGATTCAAGATAAAAAAATTTTTCTGCCATATCACCCAGCCTTATTGCAAGTCTGCAAAATGTAGCCTATAATAGTAGGCAAAAAAAAGCCAACAGATGAGCAAAATTCAAAATTGATCAAATCAATAAATATCACATAACTGATGGCTTAATAACAGTTGTTTTTTTAAAAAGTTACTTACAACATGCAAAATAATTCCAAGATTATCATTTGGTTTTATGCTTAACATTGTACACATGATATTTGTCACCAAAGTTACACATTTACAATTGCATTAAAGTAAAAAAAATAATAATAATAATAAAATAAAAAATTATATATATATTTATATATATAATTATATATATATATTAATATATGAATTATGTGATGTCTTGCTGAAAAACAAGGACAAATCTCCCACTTCTTTAAACAGTTACAACCCCCCGCCTTTTTTTTTTAAAGTTTTTGTCTTGAGAACAGTAACTTCTTCTATACAAAAATTACTTGACCACAGAAAGTCGTGATGGACCACTCAGAATGAAGTAGAACAGAGAGCTCACTTAAACACACACGATTCTAGAACTGACCACATTCAGTCACGAAAACAACATTTAAGTGCACTGCACCCACACTGATGCGTCACAGTAGTTTTTGCATTATGATGCAACAATATTTTGTTCTTCCACACTGGATTCATAATAATTAGCACACGCTTGGATATCTCCATGTTGACAGCAGAAAAGCGACCAAACTGCACAAGCACAAGACCACAGAAAACTATTTCCACAAAATATCGGCACCAAGCAGATAATGATTGAAATCATCAGACGCCACACTCTGTTAAACTATGCAAACGAGTATCTAAGGAAGCCTCCAAGTCTGTCCATCTTCATTATATTTCCTGTTACTCCACCTTCTTTTCCTCGTCTTGCCCTGCGGGTCTCTTGCATCTCACTGCCAATCTATGTGCCGTTACAGCCAGCCCAGTCAAGCTGGGTGTTTTCTTGAAGTCACAACAGGTTTGAGTCGTTCTGTGCATATCGAGTTAACAGCTCTCTGCTTCGGCTGGGGCATGTCATTTCCCAGGCAAGCAAATCAATCATCTTTTTTCTTTTTGAGTGATCAGGGCAAACCTTCAATGTCATCCCTCCATCTTTCCCCCAAAGCACACGGTTATATTCTCTCTTTCACTTCATACACTCTCATATCTTTCTCACCCCCACCTCGCTCTTATTCTCTCTATTTGTCCATTTTTGTCACTCTCCCAATTCTTTTTTTTTTTTTTTTTTTTTTTTTTTTTTTTTTTGCTTTTCTTCCCTCCGGGTCCTCTGGTCAAACTGTATGGGGAGCTTACTAATGAATCACATGAGCTGTCGACACAGGAAAAGCTCTGGACCAAACTGCTGGTATGCAATAATTAGTGTGTTTGGGGCCGGGAATGTGAGCACTTGGGAAACACACACCCGCAAATATACTAACACACACACATTATAGCAGCAAAGGTCATTTGTTACAACTATGCCTGAAACAATAGTTAGAGTTTTTGGAGCACAGGTCATTACAAAGTGGCTGATTTTTCAAAGTCATTATGAAAGGCTATGAGTGCTTGTGATTTAACATGAAGAAATATGATCTTGTGCAATGATAAAAAAACAATAAAGTTAATTTAGGTTTTTCTGCCTCCCCTGACAGAGAGAGCTAGCAAAAATGGATCTCTCCTGTTTTAAAAGGGAGTTACATATCACATATTGGCAGGCGTAGCGAAAGTCATTCAGGCGTTTTTTTTTTTTTTTTTTTTTTTTTTGCATTCATGTCTTTCATGATACATTTCATATCCCAGAACCCCTTCCCTTTCCCTTAGCACAACGGCTGCTGATATAAATCAAATTTCTAATGCAAGTGGTCAATGTTCAGTTATTCCTGTCAGCACATTCTCAGCTGAGCATTTATCAACCTTTACCATCTATCTCACCTCTCTGTACAACCACATTCAAAAACCTCCTCTTTTGCACACATTTATAAAAAAAGTAATTATTCTATAAAAAAAAACATAACAATCACATCACTCTAAACAACACAAAATAATATTCTTTCTTAGATAAAACACAAAAGGACATATTAGCCAGAATATCATTGCTTCTTTTTTCCACACAAAGAAACTGGATGGCAATTTATACCACCAATCTCCAAAAAGGCACCATAAAAGTACACACATTTCGGTAACACTTTACACACTTTACAAAAAAGTCCAATTAGTTAACATAGTTAATGCCTTAACTAAAATCAGCTAACAATAAGCAACACATTTGTTACAGTATTTATTCATCTTAGTTAATGTTAGTTAATACAAATACAACTGTTCATTGTTAGTTCATGTTGGCTCAGGTCTATTAAATAATATTAACAACTTTTGATTTTAATAATGCATTAATAAATGCTGACATTACCTGAAACGATTATATATGCACAGACACACACACACACATTCCAAGTGCATGCTTGAAGAAAATAATTCATTGTATAAACTAGTTCATTCATGAACAAACATGAACTAAAAAATATTAAATCAATTCTACTAAGTACAGCATACTTGATTGTTTGTTATATCTACAATGAGTCAGATCAATATTTGTATAATGTATGCTTGATTAATTCATAAGGTCGCATTTTTGTCACTATTTGGCAGTTTTATTTACACTGCTGATGCTGTTGTTAATTTAATAACTTGTTTTGCAACACCTGAGTTTTTTTACATGAAAAAATTATTAATAGATTAAATAAAAAAATGCACAATTAAATAAATAAATATAGAAATCATGTAGTCTATATAGGCTAACCCATGCACAATCCACGTAATTTTTAACGCAAGACTGGGTACGGACATTACTAATTATTTTAGCAGAACAAAAATAACATGCTTGATACTGTAAATTGATATTTCTTAAATTATTTGAATCTACTACCATAATCATAAACACACTGAGTTGAAGTATTTTTACCATTTGCTACATTTTTCCAGTTATCTACCTTTAGCAGCTAATGAATCGTAAGTCTTGAACATTCATAGAAAACAGCTTTTTGCATTTCAAAGGTGGAGAGACTCTAAATGGTCTGAAGGCATAACAAAGTTTTGTGGGAAGAACAGCATTATCATATCAAACTTGATGAGAATGGAGTCTGATTTTTTTATGTGAATTTATTTATTTTCATTTCTTTCACTGTATGGAAAAGAGCAGCACTGACATTCTGTGAACTATTCCTTTAATACAACACACATTATGCGGAATGCTTTAAGCCTCTGGAATCCTGCGCTTCACTACCTGTGCTGCTTTGGCTAATGGCCCGACAGAGCACACAGCCTACAGAACTGCTAACTCACAGGAGATGAGCCAGGGCCTCAGCCAAACGTAACAATCAGAGTACCAATATTTGCACTGGAGGCTGAATTCTCTATGCGTGTTCCAGAACCAGTTTGAAGAGAAGAAAAATGAGTGTGTCTGGCAGCCATTGCGGCAGGCTCTATCTTTTTTGAGGTCGGTTACAGCGGTGGTGTATAACGTACCTCAGCGGTGCAGAGTGTAATTAAGAGTGCACCATAAGTGGAGCGCGTCCCTGCGGAAAATGAGGCCACGGCTGCAGCCACTGGAGGTGATGACGGCTGCGTGACTACAGGGCGAGAGAGAAAGAGAGGGCTTCTGTTTCAATCAGAATCTCAAAAACAAACATGCTATAGTGAACCTGGAGGCCTATATTTAAAAGGCTGACAGATAAGAGCAGGGAGAAAAGGTGAGAGAGCAAATGATGAGATCCGCCTGCGAAAGGGAAAAAAAAAATCTGATCAGGATATCCTTAAAGGAAACACGCTGAGCGAAGCGACAGACGCCAAGAAAGAAATGCTCTGCTATTAATAGCTTCTTGATAATGACGCAAGAAATAGCATCCAAAAGCTATTGCACGAAATGATCTGAGGGCATGTACAGGAAAATTCTGAAGTTCAGTGCATTTTCTTGCACCTCCCTAAATGGTGGAAGCATTTTCAAAAGTTTTGTAAAATGCACCACTTTTTATTATCAAACTCTTGAGGTCTGATCAGAGTCAACGTTCAAGTCTGTTAAATGAATATTCCACCCAAAATATAAATCCTCTCAGCATTTACTCACCCTCATGCCGTCAAAGATATTATTCAGATGAATATCAATTTTTAGTAAAATAATCCATCTCTGTGAGGTTCTGCAGTGTAATTGTACGGGACAACCAACACTGATGCTTCAAAAACCAGAAAGTGAACATGACTGTTAACCAAATAACCCCAATTGATAACTCAGTGTCTTCTAAAGCAAAATGATAGGTGTGTGTAAGAAAAATAATAATATTTTAAACCTTTTTATCTTCTGGCCAATTATCATATGGCACTTGGCCAGAAGTGAGGGTTCATAGTTTAAAAACTTTTAAATGGTAGTATTTTCTTATATAATTTGTTCACTGAATGTGAGCAGCTTGATAAAAAGTGGCATAAGATAATAGAACCCATTATAATCAGTGATGTTGTCTACACTAGACCAGCTCTGGAGGTCTTGTACACTTGCATTATATGAATTCACAGAGATAGATGAATTTTCTTGAAAACTGAAGAATGAAAGTCATACACATCTGGGATGGCAAAAGGGTGAGTAAATGATCAGAGAATTTTTGGGTGCAGTATCCCTTTAAAAGACAATCAAACTTTCTGGATGAGGAACAATGCAACTCATATCTCTATTCCCTTCCAACCTCCTTCACTCTTCCTCCCTAAAGTGGTTTAAATCTGCTGGGCTGCACGGGGTCAAGCAACAGAGACGGATGTCTTCCTGGTGAAGCGCATCAGCCATTTAAATGAAAACAAGCTCTGTGTTATCCTGAAACAGAATTTTCTAGTATCCTCTGGCAGTGCCCAGCCACAGATGCTCATACTTTGCCTGGACAACAAAGTAAAACGTAGCTTTCTCCAACTTCTGCAGAAACCACTCGTTCCAGATGTGTGGATGGGTCGTTCTTTAAAGCCATTAGTGCATTAACCCCTGACCATTTTGAAAGACCCGACCGGTTTCCTGCCCCCTCTAGGGAAAAAAAACAACTTAAAATGTGCCATGTGCTGTTTTCCAAATAGGAAACTCATCGCAGAGATCTTCAAAGGAGTTTGCTGGAGAAATTCTGGAATACGGCAAGGTCTGACAACAGTCTTTTTAGCAAAATGTGGATGCCAATTACAAAAAACGTACCTTGACCTTTCACAACAGGTGATGAAACAAAAACTTTTTTTCTGGATCCATCTCTCTGCTCTTGGTCACACAGAAGGAAGCATCGTTGCCAAACACCTCCACATTTGGCAGCTGAACTGCAGCCATCCATGGAGATAGTCTGTGCTTGCGAACGTGTGTGTATACTCTGAGATCTGGCACATCACCTGTTGCCGTGTGTGCGCTCATGCTGCCGAGGGGAACCATCGCTTGGCCAGTGTTTATGTTTGTATCATTTTCCTGTCCCTGAAACAGACGGCCATCGCCTTCTCCAGAGGAAATGCAAGCCAAAACAAAACCAAACGAGGAGACTAAAAGGCTTACTGACAAAACACCATACAGAAATGTGAAAATAAAGTCACCTGTTTTTTGTTTTTTTTTAAATGAAAATAAACTGCAAGATCAGTGATCCAACGTGTTCTCTCAGTTCTCAGTTAGTTGATGATAAAATAAAAATTGTATTCAAACATGGCCCGACGATTTTTACAATGCAGAAAACTCACGTCAGATTCATGTTATAAAAATGGAATTTGGAATGTAATTAAATCACAATATGGACTAGTGTCTGTGAATATTAAAGCACAAAAAGGCTGCTATTTAAATATGAATTCTGCATGTTCTGTGTACCTCTGCGTGAGTGAATGTTTTTACATTTTAAAAATGAATTACATTTTTAATGTTCTATGCCTTTATTTGATTACCGTTGCTTTTGATTATAATTTTGCAGTCATTTCTGAAAATGAATAAATAAATAAATAACTACATAAATAAATAAATAAACAAACCATTTTGGGATAAAATAAAATTCACCAACAAAAATAAAATAAGTGCAACAACAAAGTCCCACTGTTTTGGTCAACATCTTTAAACCTAGGATTACTGAAAAGGTGCCTGTGTATCAAATGCGGATTAGAACTTGGCCCCATTTACTACTTCCAGAGATAAACTGAGAATGTTTACATGTTGTCTATATGAATGGGCTTAGTGTTAATCAGGGTTTTGCATAGAATAAGTATGCATAAGCTGCTCCATATGTTGAGATGGCGGTGAATGTCATCTACTAAGATTGCTTTAAATTTCTGCGACTTTTTCCTCCATCCTCTGAGCACCTAAATCTCCTATATCACAAAGAGTGCGGGACAGTATTTTCTCTCTGTGTCTTTGTGTTTGTGGTCTGCAGTCAGGCTTTGGCTGTAGGCTCCTAAGTCCTTACGTAAACCCCCTGTCATATCCACCTTTTGCACTGAGACAGCTTGACAAATAAGTAATGACCGCTCAAATTTTTAATTTAGAAGACTGATGAAAAATTCACAGTGGCAACACGAGGCCTTGATTTAAAAACAATCCACCCATGCCCCCAGCCTCCACCATCATGTCTCCTTTTCTCTTTATCTAACCAATGTCGCGTCAACCTGAATCCCTTCACACATCTAGAGTGACTCAGACCACAGACAAAGCCGAATGGCTGCTTGTCCAGGTAAACTCCCCTTTCCCTCACACCATGTCCTCAGTCTGGTGAACTCTCTTTTACAAACTCCTAGAGTAAAAACTATATTGAGATGGTTATGGTTTGATTCTCTGCATCTCATTTGGGGTCACACTACACTTTGGCACTTTGTCACTTAGGCATTGTACTGGTGAACTCTCTTTTACAAACTCCTAGAGTAAAAACTATATTGAGATGGTTTGTTACTGGTGAACTCTCTTTTACAAACTCCTAGAGTAAAAACTATATTGAGATGGTTTGTTGGTCAAATGTCACAGTAAGACCTCTCTCATCAGTAAAAAAGAATACTAACTTTAAACCTGCATGGTTTGTAGTGTAGCAGGAAATTGGAGTAGATAATTACATTTTTTATTTTAAATCTATATTGGCTATATGTCATCTTATCAGAGCAGATGCACAAATAAAAATACATGAAATAAAATTAAATAAACAGAATAAAAATGTAAATAAAAATAAAATAAAATGTTAACTGAAACAAAATAGCTAAAAGAAAACTATTTTAGCTAGTTGGCAAGACAACTTAACTTATTCTTTGTTATTTATAATGAATTAAAAAGAGTAGACTAGTCCTGGTGCATGCCATCATATCCTGTTGCTCATTTTCATTGTGGGGTGTAAAGTAATGAATACTCAAATCCTAGTATAAATTCTTACTATCCGGGACACATTTTTGAGCATTCGCCATTTAATTATTGAGAGGGCAGCAAATTATTGAGAGAGCACGAGAAATATGACCAGGAAACCACATAGGCTAGATTCAAACCCACATGTTCCACACAGCCACCACAGTTTGATATATGCTGACCATTAGGTGTCGGGTCCTTTTTCTCCTTCTAACCTGAACTTCCACCTTACAAGCCACAGATAGTTTAAAGCTGGATGTTGGCTCTTAATGATTTGTTTCCGTGACAGAGGCAAACAGAAGCACTCTTTTGTAGCTTCCCAGCTGTTTCAAAGGTGGAGCAGCTTCTAGCCTTCACGCATCATGCTCCAGCCAGCTGTTCTTCATCAATTTTTCGCCTTATCACAGCTGCAAATGTAAATAATCCATGATCTCTCCTGTTCGAATGGGTGGGCTTGAGCTTGAGCTCACTCTTTATGTATCTGGCTCTCCCTTCTCTTCTCCTCACTTATCCTCAGGACAGATTTTCATCAGGCCTGCTCAATGTTAGACATGACAGGGTTTCATGGACATCACATGCAGGGGCTGCAGCCAGGCAACTGGTTTAGCTTGATGGGGTCAGATTCTGAGTCACGGCCCCTCGAGCACTCTTGCAGCACCTATCAAATGCAAGACCGGGATCATGGCAGATGAAAATGTTTACCTTACTGCACACGTCTACCCGCTCTCTCTCTCCTTGTCTTTCTTCTTCAGGATGTTTTGATGTCAGCTGAGGTCCGTATGGTTAGGGAGTCATGGAAGATATCAAAGACAGGTTTATTTTACCATGTAAATCTTCCATTCCTGTGACAATCTGTAGACAGACTGACACCGGTACAATAGTCTGTGGTTCTTGTGGTAAAGCAGACATATGTAAATGTAAATGTAAAATATGTAGAGTAGACTGAAAGAGCGAGAGAAAAAAGGGAGAAGGGGGGAGACCCTAATAATGACCAGGCCATGGCTAGACGCAAGATTTAAAGTGACAGTGGACAAGTCATCCATTATTTATAGCTCCGGAGCCAGAGTATTTATTTTTTCAGTGGGCGTGAATAGTGAGTGATCGTGGCACAAAACAAGCAGCCAGTCATGGCCCATTCTTGTGATTGTCAGCTGGCCCCACCGCCACGGCTAATATTTGCAACAACGACTCTCGGGAAACCAAGTCACTGCAGTGCCTGTACCTCAATCAGAGAGCCATGGGCAAAAGCCCAGAAACCCTGAGAAAACAACACGCTCCACGTGTGCTTTCAAGCACCTGTGATTACAAGAACTAAAATGTTGCAGCGCCAAACAAATTACTGACAGAATTTTTTACTTTTACCTACTTTTTTAGCAGGGGGTATTTTTATAGTCTACTTAAAAAAAAAAAACAAGACTATTGTTTCAATATTCTCCTTTTAAACAGATGCATCTTACAGGGATAGTTCACCCAAAAATTACCCATGATTTACTCACCCTCAAGCCAGCCTAAGTGTATATGACTTTTTTCTTCCAGATGAATACAATCGAAGTTACATCAAAAAAATGCCCTTGCTCCTCCAAGCTTTATAATGGCAGTGAATGGGGCTTGAGATTTTGAAAAAGTGCATCCATCCATCATAAAATGTGCTCCACACAGCTCTGAGGGGTTAATAAGGCCTTCTAAAGCAAAGCGATGCGAATGTGTAAGAAAAATATCCATATTTAAAACTTTATAAGCTTCCAGTATATATATACTATATATAGCTTCCAGTAAACTGATGTATGTGCGTTCATGAGAGAGTGGCTTTCCAGCGGATGATGTAGGACGTAACGCATAAATACAAGCCTGAAAATAAATTTTTCCTGTTCGTGCTGCAACATTAGTTGTATTCCTACGAGAAAGAACATTTAGCACTTGAGTTGCCACATTAACTGTCGACCTCTCTAAAGGTTTATCTACACCATTTTTGGTCCATGTTTGGTTGAGTAATTAAGAAGCCAGGTTGGGAATTCCCAGATGTGGATGCTACTGTTGTACCCTCCAGCATTCCCAATTACTACAGCAAACACCCTGCTGTGAAACCAAATGCCTGATGCAAGTCACTCTCAACAGGATTGGCTTTTGAATGAACAGGTGTTATGGCGACACATGGAAATAACAGTACCCACAGCAGTCTTGTTCCAAAACCAATTGGATATGGAACTAATTGTGAATTTGTATTTGTGTGGTTTTAGTGAACTGGGATAAGATTGGGTTTGTAATTATGGGCACTGACATTAAAAGAACCCTAGTGTGCATAAATTCTCAACAGCAGTTAAAATATGAGGTCGAAATTGTACATTATTCATGTTTCTAAATGTAATTTTAGAATAATCACTTGAAAGAGCATTTAACAACAGACGTTCATTAGCCTACAGTGTGTTGTTCTTTTGTGGGAAGCCATGAAGTCATTTAATCACAAGCTATGAACACTTAAATTATAAGTAAACCTAAACACATTAAATAATTAAATACATAATATATAAAATAAATAACAGAGCAAGGCTTTATTTTAAGAGATTTAAAAATTATAATATAAAAAATAAAGTTAAGGATCTGCAATGGAGAGAACCAAAAGATAGAAGATGACTAGTTTTTACATGTTTTAAGAGGAACCATTTCAAGTAATTCATTCGATTAAAGTCTACAGTGACTCGCAGAATTGATGTTTCGGAAACCATTAGAGCCTGCAATTTGCAGCTAAAACTGTGATCATCATTCATGGTTAATATATCACTTTTAGGAATTTGGCAGCAATTTTTGTGGCTCTTCTGTGATACAGCCAAGATGCAGGACTGTTGTTGAGACCGGTCAGTGCATGTCAGGGTGGCTGATCTAAATCTGTTGGCCCATCTGCGAGAGCTGGTCCAGGGATTAGGTCAGAGCTGAGCGGAGATCCAGAGTCTCGATCTGTCAATGATGCCAGTCCTGGACCAACAGCTGGTATAGGTCATCTTTCTCTCTTCCATTTCTAAGACAATCTTTCACTCCATTTACATGGTGTATGAACAAATAGACACTGAAGCTGATCTACAACTGTTTGGTAATACGGTATGTTAGTCAGTTTCTCTAGGGAAAAAGAAATCTCTGAAAAATAAGGGCGGAGGGGTGATGAACTTTTATTATAGGAGCAGCTCTGAGGGTTAATCCCAGACAACTCAAAGTCTCAGCAGATGAGAGTCTTAGTTTTAAAACTACAAAGCACTGTCTTGCACTCAAGTAGACATGATGATAAAAATCAGTTTTTTAAAATGTGACCTCAATAAGATAATCGCCAAAAACACCCAAGCAACCACCTAGAAAACCATTCAAAACTCTGATGGGTAGTTTTGTATCTACGCTCTTAAAAATAAAAGTTATGAAAATGGTTTTTCACTGTGCTGCCATAGACTAACCTTTTTCGGGTTCCACAAAACACCTTTCCACGAAGCAAGAAGCAAATTTTAATAATCTAAAGAAACTTTTCCACTCTAAAGAACATTTTGTGCAATGAAAAGATTCCACAGATGTTAAAGGTTCTTCATGGAACTGTAGAAGTCAATAAATCACATTTATTTCTAAGAATGTAGTTTGTCTTTTAACTATAAAACTCTAAAATATATGCATAGTATCTGTTAGTATATCAAAAAACTATGCATCAGTGTGTATTCTTACAGAGAAAAACAAATGGAGTGCATTGGTGTGACAATTTCTTTCCAGTCTGTCAGTAAACATCTGTGATAGTGGGTGGATCATTTTTATCTACATCCCTTTGGCTTCCTTTCCCAACTCCTCCACCATCCACTGTCACTTTATGACCCACTTTGAAACATGGTGGCCATCATCAGAAATTTGGCCTTATCCAACCTTCATATAACTCAAGACCTGATACCATCACCCAGTCTGACCTCATTCAAAATCGTCATGGATGAGAAAATACTCTTTTAGCCTAGTGATCTGTTACTATCTACTCATTCAATCCCACTGCTTAGATTAGTATTATGCACTCTCTGCTACCTTATTTTTGTGCAGACTTCCTCAAATCAGCTTTAATCAACTGAAAACACACAAGCAGACACAGAGTATAAGAACGTGCTGAATTTATGGTATGCAGGCATTTTCACAAGGAAAAGTAATAAAACTTTTCCTAGGATTAAATCTATTATATAAAAATGCAATTAAGCAACAACCAAACACAAATACAGTAATTTAAGTGAACAAGCGAAAAAAAAAATGGAAACTGCAATCTTTACAGCAAAAGCCTCCAAAGCAGAGTCATACACAGATGACTCCATATTACACAGGCTCTTGATATTCTCTGTAACTTTAAACCTAACTAAAGAAACCTGTCCCTGTCTAAGAATACAATATCACACAATAAAGGGCACGGCACATGGAACGAAGCAGCGTTTATCACACTCCTGTTTCCGTAACACAGCCTTCTTCAGCAGCCTGTGGCCCAGCAAAAGGCCATACCCTTGACCCTTCAGCAACCATATACCTCCTGAACTTCCCCTGAGGTACTCTCATTTCAGCCAACTCTGCTTTCAATAATGGCCAGCCTGGTATTTTGATATTGAGATGAAGGACATGTTGTTGATTGTTCTTTTCATGATGGTATCTGTAATTATAGCTAGACAAAGCTGGCTTAACAGAAAAGGCTAGTTTAAAGCATTGCTAGTATGCATCTCAACCAAATGCATGATATTCACAATAATATGTGGAATGCATGAGATGCCTGGCATAGGTAAAGGCATAAAGAGTTATTGCTATGTAGCAGTACTCAGAGTTATGGTTGACACAGATCAAGGCTGTACTCAATAACACAATTATAGTAAGAGCTGCTGTAATGTCCCCATATGGTTGATGTAAAGATAGGGGAACTTTGACTGGAGCAGACTGTGCACCACTCAGCACTTAACTCTGAACTGATGCATTATGTTTTTAATGATGAAAGGCGAAAATATGTTTGCCGTGCACTAGAGTTGTCAAAAGTACCGACTTCGGTACCAGTCAGTACTGAAATGTAAAAAATGTGACCATAAAAACATTTCCCGCTAGCATTTTTAGCGGATTCTAAAACACCTCTGATTGGCCATTATGTTCACGTGCTCAACAGATATGTCTGTGATTGGCTACAATGATCATCACTTCATGCTCTTCACCAAGCGCTAACACAGATACACACAAGTGTGTTTGAAAGTCGCGCCTATCAGTGGATACCTAATATATCTGCTTATACACGGACGCCTACCGAAGTCGGTACTTTTGACAAAATATTTAAAAAAAAAACTTGTTTTTATTTCAACTTTTTTATTATTTTAACTGAGTTTAGGTTGAAGTACTAAAATAACTACACCTAAATCAACTAATAAGTAAAAGTTAAAACTTCATGAAAACTACACATAGTTTTAATAATAAAAAGAAACCTAATAAAAATGACCAAAACGCATCTAAACAAAATTACTAAAACTTAGGCCTAACTAAAATGAAAACAGAAAATATAAAAATTAAATCCCATTTATATAATAAATATAGATAGTATATAATGACATTAAAATAACACTAATATATTACCTAACAGGTTGAAGGGAAGCAGTTATGGAAAAAGAATGGTTATGTCACAAAAAATGGAAAGTTATTTCAGAGACGGGGCAAATTAATTACATTTTGATGAAAGAAAGAGTCCATTTTTATGTAATGCTGACAATAGAATTCTACATGTCTTCGCTTAATTTACACTGCAGAGTCAAACTGGTTGATAAAATGAGACATTTGAAACTCAAGACTGACATTATTATATACCCGAGACTATTAATAGCATATATCCTTTGACATTTGGATGAAATAGACATAAACCAGCTCTGATTTATACATTTAAAAGGAATGCTGACCTTTAATTGATACAAAATTTACTTAAGGGATGTAGAGGAGACCATTTTAAGAGTGACGAAAAGACATTTTAACCTTTGTGTGACAGCACAATAACAGTTTGTCCACGTCAGCAAGAAAATGTTCTCCATGGAGGGAAAGTCATTTTAGTTTGTCTTCAAGACAAATACCCAGAAAGCTGTGTTTGTTGTCTGTCAGTGTGAGATCGGAATTGACTTTTTAGCACCATGTCAAATTAAACCGCAATCTCATGACAATAAACTTGTTTCAGCTCAACTTTGCATCAGCCTTGCAAATTAGACAGGAGGGGAAAAGCTGCAATGGTAATTTCAGCCGCATGTCCTCATCGACGCTGACGTTTCTTTTCTAATTGACCCCGGGTCAAATGGGCTTGAGATAATATTTTGTAAAAATATTCTCATTTCCTGGGGAGTCGCATTTCCATATAACTTCACCTCATGCTTTATTTATGACTTTCTTTACAATTACCATGCAAACGACATCTTAAGTGTGCCCCCCCCCACACACACACACACACACTGAGAACAGTTTAGTAAATATCAAACTGTATTCATTATTAATAAATCTACAGTCTAAAAAACCCTCTTATATGTACATGAATTATTTAAGTATTCATGGGCCTAGGGTGGGTTACAGCACCCTCAATGTGAAGTTACAAAATAAATGACTGTACGTTCCAGTTACAGGACTGCTCGACAGCATTCAACTAATGAAAGTAGCTGTTAATTCACACGTCTGGCTCACACCCTCTCAAGACTTGGTAAACTTCACGCAGTAGTTGTTGATGTGTACTCTGCTCTCCCAGCAGGTGTGAGCCCCTGTTGTTTAGAGATCAACTATTGCCGCTTTACTCAATCTCGTTTCTTTCAGCTCACAGGATTCCCCTCATCATCTGCGCCTCCAGCAAGCTGTTTCTCTCATCAGCATGTGTTTGTGAGCGGCAGTCTCACATTTGATCCCCTCACCTACAATAAATCTTAATGGGGTGGAGACCAAAACCATCCACATGGTTTTACAGTTCTCTTCTCTTTGACCCTATTTCTAAAAGATTCCAGGGTGTTTTTTCGAGAGAAATTACAAGGTGGAATCTTAAAAGACTTTAAACTGTGTATCAACAAGTCAGTGTGCAATCTGTTAGCTGGTTAATATATATATATATATATATATATATATATATATATATATATATATATATAGGACATACAGACCAATGGAGTTACAGATCAAACTGGACAGGGATGAAATGAACAGAATGGCACTGATGGAGTTAGAGCTATATATATAAATATATAGAGCTATATATATATAAATAAATGCGTACATTTTTAACAAGTGTGAATCCAGTTGGTCTCACTACCGTCCCAATTAACTTGTCAGCTATACTGATATCGGAGATGGCAACAAATGTAAGAACATCTGATGCAGGAATGAATCGTTTGTGTCTTGTCAATGAATCGGTTCGAACAAGAGTTCCGAACTATTCGCTGTGTCTGAATCACTCATTCACTATTCAGAGTCAGCCAACACAGTTTCAAAAGCATGAATATGAACATTTACATTTAATAAAATACATGAACTTAATATATTAAAATAGACCGTTAAATGAATGGGTTCGCTACAGTGAAGGACACCTGGAGCGAACGAATACGAGTGAACGAATCCGAAGCCAATATAAATACCATGCGCTTGAGAGCGCTCTGGAGAAGTCGCAGTTTATCTACGTGATTATAGACCTACTTTATTTATTTATTTATTTTTATTAATTAATTAATTAATTTATTTATTTATTTGCAATATATTTGATAGATGTACTTTATATATTTTATATATATTTATTATAGTCCTAGTCTATATATTTATTATAGTTATATTAGACTGAAATAACAAAAATACTTTGAGATATAATAAAAATTACACCTTTATCACTGCATTTTAGCTTAAGTATTCTTAACCTTTTTCCGGTTTATTTCGTTTAAAAAATATATATATTTTATTTTATTTTTGTATAGATACAAAGCCAAACAAAACGCATATTTGATCCAGACACACGTCAAGAAAAGGCTCCCGTGCATGGGTTCTCAGTTTATTTGGGTATTAGCAGCTGATTCATGTGTTTAACCAACCACTGTAACAAAGAGCACGTGAATATTTTTGTTTTGAGACAATTCAACCAGAACTTGAAGGCATAAATATTTTACCTTGGAAAATAATAATATGTTGTAATATATTTGATATTTTTATTTTTTTATATGTTTAATTATTTATTTTTTATATTTTTATTTGTTTATAATTAATAAAAATTATTTAGTTGTCTTGAATCTTGAAATTCTCTCTTCATGCTGTGCATATCGACTTATTAGGGGCATGTAGACCATTTAGTGATAAATCACATTAATTGATATGAATGTATTTACATCGCATGCACATTGAATCATTATTTAAAGAAACCCCATTAAGATCATCTGTTCGGCAGATTCTGTTTGCTCCGGGACACACCTGTTTACTTTCCCCAGCAGTTTATTCATTCACAGGCGCGCATAACCAAACACCCCCTGTTGTTTAAGGACCAAACACCCCCACTGCTAGACACCCCCCATAATTTAAACCCTTAACCAATCGCAGGACCCGGGGGGCGTAGGCCAACGGCTGTCCCTGTAGACTAAGAATTACTTCATTCTCAAACTCTGTTCCCCAGTGAAAAAAGCGCCTGTTTTATTCATCGAGCCAACATCCAGTCAATAGAACAACAGTCAGTGAGGATCATACCCTCGCCTTGCCGCTGCATTACAAGAGAGTGAGGAGCGAACAGAGCAGTGCGGAGGGAACTGTGCGCAAGAGGAGGCGTTTATGTGCGCTATAGAGCTTGTGGTGCTGAAACGCGCTCAGTTGCACAGGCGAGCGGAGCCCCGCTGATCAGGAGAAACGGAGTTTTTCTATCACCCCTATACGGAGGATTTACTCCCGGGTACTTGGATTGATGCAAGACCTGCGCATTAAAGCAACTTGATCTGAACAAAATTGTGTTGGGAAATATTACGTGAACGTTCGAAAGAAAGTTCTAAACTTTAAAGAGACAACCAGCATTGATGCTTAGACTGTGTTCAGATGGCAGTAGAGTCTTTCAGCTCTCAGAGCTGAGGTTAACATAATCTGCTGTGTTTTATTTTTATTTTTTTTACCTAATTCAAGAGGTGGGCGAGGACCAGCTTCCACATTCAGTCCAGCCGAAGCTTTCGTGCGCACACTTTCAGTCTGGACTGCAGGACAAGTGTTGAAGACTCCGGAAAGATGTTGACGTTTTACATCGCATTGTGCCTTTTAGGAACAGGTAAGACGATCTGTTTAAGTTCAGTAGCCTAACTATTCTAATGATAAAATCGGATGTTTGTGTACTAGGCTACATAGTGCTGCGTCAACCTTATCATAACGCGATTACTGATCGTTCAGCGCGCCCCGTTTTGAAGTTAACGCAGTGGTTTTAGGTGTGTCATAATTGCATTTTGTGACAAATGAGGTCCCAGTGAAATCCTCCCGCTATATTGGGCGAGTGGCACCGCGCCAAATGCAAACAAGGCTAATTTGGAAATTAAGCTTGTCCGATACAGGCATGTACTCCAGCGTAATGCAGCTGATGTTGATATACTGCTCACCGTACCCTTACAGAGAAGTAGGCGACTGTGGCAGTGCCGTGGTACAGTGATGGTATCATATGGTACATAATATAATACAATGATACTGAAATGTATGTATTTGCATGTTACTGCATAGGCTATAACTTTAGTTATAAATAATTTTGTGTGGATATAAAGAAAAACTCTGGCACATGGAAAACTTTAACGTTCATAGGCTGCATGTCGTGAATATGTGTTAAGGATGGAATAAATGTGTTTTGGGAACTTTTTTGTTGTTGTTTGCTGCAATCGCGAGAGCATCATTCAGTACAATGGAACAAGTGGCTGCGTTTCTGACATACTGTATGCATACTGGACCTTGGAGGCTATACTGTACATGACAGACTTGAGGTTGATATCCAGTGAGATCATCCAGCCGGTAGACTTATTAACAGAAAAGTTGAAGAAAGAATGAACCAGGTGTGACCATGATAATGGCTATCAGTAACACCCTTCTGAGGGTTTGGAAAGTGTGCTAAAAGCCACAGAGGTCTACCGCATAAGAGATGTGCTGATCACAGACTCCAGAACAGAAGAAACACCTCTTAATAATTTCACAGCCAACGCCATCAGGAAGGCACAATCTCCTCTCTCAAACAGAATAATTCAACAGCATTAAATAAATATAAATGGTGCTGGGCAGAGCTAGGTGCGACATTTCTCGATACAGTCTAAGGGGAACCGGGAATGCGCGCGATCAGAAAGATTATGCTCGTCTCAGTGTTGATTTATTCATTATTTTGTACTTTGTGTAGTAGTGGCCGCGGGCATCTCTCGCTGTCCTGCTAGCTGTTGTATGAATGAGCCTATCGCTTGCTGCACTCAGTGCGCTGCCTCTTTGTTTCTGAAAGAGACTAGCTGCGCTGCAGTGAAGGGTTGGGAACGGGGAATTGTTTCTACTCTTTAAAATGACCGACATCGAATGATGTTTAAGACTTTAAATTTCATTAACCATTCTCGAAAGTGCTTTTTCGCCGGCGCGGACAGAAGACCGTACTGTACTCTGATGGTGCAGTGAGTGCAGTCCGACTTCCAAATGAATGACTCTCATGAACAGGTTATTTTATTGACTCATAAACATAAATTGAGATCAATGTAGTCCGATTCCCGACAGAATGAATCTTATAAACAGGTCCGTTTCATTGAGTCACAAGGACTCAATGAAATCATATTTTACTGCGCCAACAGTACAATATGATCCCCGAACGAATGACTCTTATGAGTCGGTTCTTTTTTGTGACTGACAAAAATTCAGCGTGATCATTGTTGTTCGATTGCAGAACAAATGACTCGGTTCTTTGTTGTGAATCAAAATCAGTGCTAGCGGGTACTGAATCAATCTGGCTAAACATTACTTGTCCTACTCGAGATGAGGCAAGAACTGTTATTGTGTTTTGTTCAAACTTGTTCTGCAAATCAGTGTAAGGTGTAAATCTGTAAATATTTAAAGTTAGATGACGTCTGTCAGTTATTGAAAATGAATTTAATGACCGACAAGTCATTAAAATACATTTATTTTTATTATTAATATATTTATGAGTTGTTAAATTAATTCTGTTAAAATTTGGAATGATCTCATTATTTGGCAGTGCAATAAGAATCACATTTCCTTCCAAATATGTATTTCCTAAAAAGTATTTGTTAACTGTAGTTGTTAAAAGTTATCATTACTACTGCAGAGTGACATTGTGCAAAGTGAAATGCACTTAAACTTGTTATTGTACAATGACATGCAATTTGAATTATTTGCAACTGGTTCAAGAAAATATGTCTGTCTTTGCACAGTCTATCAGGTTTGTTTTCTACAAGTACTCGTACGCTTCTAAGTAGTTGTCGTGCACCATATTCAAATTTGCACTGTTTATTTCACACCAAAGGCGGCACTATATTTTGCATATTCTGTGTGCTATGAGAGAGGTTGATTCATTTGCGGAGTAGTACAGCATCTTCAAGCCTGGCCTATTTTTACCGTGTGTCTGTTGTTTCCACGCCTTTTAACAAATATTTTATTCATTGGGTGTATTATTAACATCGGCTTTGATTCAGCTCTAGATAAAGGCTTCAAAATCCCTTGGCCCCCTCAGATCCAAAAGTGTTTCTTCTCCCAATTAACAGCGCAACCGCAAGCGAGGCAAAGCGCTTTCAGTCGGTGCTCCAGTAAACAAATTAAAATAAATGTTTATTGGCGGTTAAGCTGCGCTTTCTGTCTGTCTCTTTGATAAATGAGGCTGCTGTATTGACACGGATGGAGGCGGTAATTAAATTTAAATGTTGAATCTAAATGCCTACCACAGTCACAAACTTAGAGGGAAAATATAGGCGAAAATTTTAATAAAATGCCTGCCTGGTTTACAAATTGTTTCTAAATTTGTAATAACCATAGCATAGAGTATGCGTCAGTTAAGCACAATAACAGAGGTTTATCTGAAGATATGTTATACATTTTCCCTTATAACAGCTATTTGTTTACTATTGGCTTTCATGTGGACTTTCTAACTAATTTAGTGGGAAAATATGACCCTGGCTGCTCTCTAGATGTTTTTCTCATCATTAAGTGGGTGTATAAGTAAGACAGAAGGAGGGGGGAGAGGGAAGAATAGGATGTAGCAGAGCAATTCTTTGACAGACTGGTGGCAGCTGCTTTGGGAGGAGCAGAGAGGCTCCCGGACGGCCTGAACCACTCATCTCACCTGACATCTATACAAGCAGCACGCCACACTCTGAAAAACCACCAGCAGCTCGCATCTGACTCACCAGCTCCCTCTCTAAATAATGGCTCATAGATAGATAGAGCAGAGAGAGAGAAATATCGTCCTGGTTCACATAAACACACATGCTTCCTTACACATTCACCCAGACATATACACACCCGAATGTAGGTGCAAACACACATCTCCTTTATCTCTTGGTCTCCCTCTTGTTTGTCTTCTCTGTCTGTCTTTCTCTCTCTCTCTCACTCACACTCACACACATACACACAATTTCAGAGTGTCTGACAAGATCTCAGAACTAGAAGCAAAGAGCAGGGTTTGAAGCAGATAACATGACAGAGTCTTGAAGAGACCAGCCCCTAGTGCCAGATATTCATGTGCATGCCCTTACCAAAGCTACGCCGCTTCTTTCTCGCAGCCATACTTTGCTTTCTCAGAATGTCCCTCAGTCTGTTGCACTGTGCCATCAGTATTCCAAGTAATCTCCGGCACTGTGCTTTTTTTGAAACCTTTGGCATGGGGTTGGTTAGTCCCATAAGGCAGCGTTCAAAGGAAGCGTGTTAAGATCATAAGACTTTCGCCTACTCCTTCCTTCCTCTCTAGTCATTTTGCATTGTAAAGAGAAAAGAAATACATAACTTACTATCACTTTGTGCGTTATAATTTTACCATTTTGTATTCCTAACACAGACTTTCATTCACATATTTTTACTCTCTTTAACAAGGTAGATGATGGAATATATTGCTGGTTGACCTAGTATGCATCTAATACATGTGTACATGTGATTTTGTCAAAAGGCAGCAAAGATTATGTATTTTTTGCTGTCTGTGATATCCCACAATCTTGTATGGTGTTTTTAAAAAAAGTCATTCATAAATATCCATTCACTATCATTAATCACTTTCTTAGTTATCTAAGGTTCACTCAAATGTGTTCTAAATCTTTAGGCATCATGATAGTGGGTTGGAAGCCTGTCTGAAACCAGCTTCTTTATTTGGTGCCTTCAACTGCTGTCTAAGTAATTGACTGACTGGGCAGCAAAGCTGCTGGCTTCGGTTTCAGACTTAGCCACACACATGTAAACACTTCAACAAACAGCTTTGCGAATCTACATTCTTGATGTCTTCACTGGCTCCATTAGAGGGACAGATAGTTTGACCGCACACAGGGCCTCCCATTAGTGGTGGGGACTGCTGGGCATTAAAATTGAGTGGGGTTGTATGGTGGTATTTCTGGCTGTGTGGCTCTCTTGGTTTGTTTTAGGAGCTTTCTGTATTATGCATGAGCTGAATGTCTTAGGAGACCATATGGGGACTGAAAATGACTATTTTTATGTATGTGCATGCATTGTTAAGAGGTTTAATGCTTGTATTGAATGTAAAGGTGTGTAATATGAGGTCATGTGTCCAGTGTAATGATCGGAAAAGAAGAACATAAAATGTAAACATAATACAGAGAATTAGTGTCATTCTTTCTCTTTTCCTCTTGCTTAATCTTTTCTGTGGAAGCCTGTTTCTGATTCAGAGTGAAAAAATAACTAAAAGTAAATGTAAGATGAAGTTTAAAATAATAAATAGTCACTTTGTGACATACAAAGTCACAATTATGAGAAATAAAGTGGCAGTTAGATTAATGCAAAATCCCATTGTGAGTCGTTTTCTTTCAACTCTGAGGTAGAAATGGGCTTCCATACTTCACCTGTTTCTTCTATTTGAAAAGGAGTAGAAAAGTTGGACACAAGCAAGTTCAGTGATGAGTGTGTGCGTTTGAGTTAGAGAGAGTTAAGTGTGTGACACACACGATTCACAATAGCGCCGATGCAGCAGAATCTGTCTGGTGCAGGAAGACTGCTGCATTATTTAGGAGATGCTCATATGGCATAGATATGGATGAGTTTTGGCCTGCTTTGATTCACTTGCACTCTGCAGACCAGAGCGAGATGGACTGGCTGCGAGCATTTGAGTGCTCTGGGCTCTTTTACAGGGAGAGGTTGGTGCTCAGAGACAAATTCAACATAAAGGTCAGTTTTGTTTACAGCAGAGAGCAAATTGCGAGATTTTCTCCCCAGACAACATTCTAACGTACGAATTTTATATGTGTTGTTGGGACTGATGCTGAGAGTGACATTCAGGCTTTTGAATAGGACCAAGGGGATCAGGATAATGCTATACCTTCTCTGTACAGTAAAAAAAAGAAAACCCTTAATGCAGGTGAACAAAAATCTGTAAGTTAACTTTTATAATACCTCCTGTGGAGAAAAGGCCACAACTCCTTGTTTTCCATTTTTCCCATGCCCTCATTTGCCCATCATAACGCTCAAACTATGTTCCCGATGACACATACAGCTGTTAGGTTAGGGGGGTCTTGAAACAATGGCTCTCTCTGTTTTCTGCCCGAGACATGCTACACACAGCCGTATTGTCTAATTATCTTTCACAGACATAAGACAGTGACCCTGGGGTCTCACCCCCGCTTTTCCACAGCTTTCCTCCCCCCAAACAAATGCGCACACACAGGCAAATATTGAGGAGAATTAGTGGAATAGAGAAAGCAAATGAGAAGGTTTCGGAGGGAAAGGCTGTAATCAGCTTGCATGCAGGAGCACACATGTAAAGAACTTGGCATTGCATTCAGGAGGGGCTTTTGTTATCAGCTGTCAGTGTCTCCAGCTTGCATGCCTAATGGCAGAGCCCAGAGGAGAGATGGCCAGTTGTTCCTCACTCTGGGACAAGGCCATCTCCTCCATCTCCATTGTTTTTTCAGCCCCTCTCTTCCTCTCGCCTCATCTCCGTCCACCCACATCCTCACCTCATTTTCCTTGGGCGGAAAGACGAGCGAGTGGACAAAGAGGAATTGTGCTGACTTCTTCCTCTAGAGGAGAAAATGAAAAAGAGGGCAATGATGTCATAGGAGGTCTTCAGTTACATTAAAACGGACATTTTTTTTTTTCAAGGCAGAAAGTGACTCCTAAGAGCGGAATTTTATCTTCTGTTTCCACATCCCTTGGGATTCCTGTCAACAATTTTTTTTTATTTAAGGGAGTTTATTCTGATGATTAGATACAGTAGGTAATAGGGTCAGATAATCACGGATATTTGCATACAGTGGGGAAAAAAGAGGGTGTTTACTGCTGACGTTACTCCCTGATCACAAAGGGGTGAAGCTCAGCAGCTCAGTTAATTTGGAGAAAATCATTAAAACAATGCCTAAGGAAAGAGACACAATTTCAAACACTCATTTCCTATTTTTAGAAGCACTTTGCTTGCATTTTTTCTCTCAAAATGCAAAAAGTCTCACTCGTTACTGGGGGAAATGTATCACAATTTGGTACGAACAGGAGCAAGGAAGTGTTTTGACACAGGCATGTGTAGAATGAGTTGGGATTTGGTAGATCGCACATCGGCTTCTATTTTACTATCACCTCCAGTCCTCCAAGACAAAATTTCATATCTCCTGCTGTGACACAGAAATCAACAGTAAATTGAAATTTATCTTCCATGTTGCTGCAATATCTGGGCTCATATTATCCTCTCGGGCCAAGATCCCTGAGCCCGGTCTTAAAGATGGCCCTGATATGAGAGGATGTTTTCTGCGGTGGAAAAAATCCAATTCTGCTATGAAAACTGTTTGTTAATTTTATCTATTTATTTATTAAATATTAGATTGTTATGTTTACGTTTGGGGGAAAATGCTGTACTGCAAATCACTGAGGGAGATTCAACATTATGTTCCTTTATTTCTTATCTGTTGTGCAGTGTGTAGTTATGGATTCATGCATTCATTCATTGATGAGTCATAGATGTTCCGATGGACTGACAGCTAGAAGTAATTGATTGTTTCTCTCGCACACACACACAGTTGAAGGGTGTGCCAGAGGGGCAGCTGAGATGAGTGTCTCGTGGTTAAAGCTGCATGCCCTTTGTAGGGTGATTAGTCAAAGCCTGACTGCTTAATTAATGATTACTCCATCACAGAAGACATCATGTGCCTGAGAGAGACAGAAAAGCTCTCAGGAAAGCCACAGTCTGATTGTAATAGTACGTGTGATGCTTTAGCATCAAACTTTGCCCCTGATATTCAGTTTAAAGCGTTTCATACAATCTAGTACAATGTCAAAGTCATTTTAGGTTTTGACACAATGTCACACTGTGCAGGCCACTTTTTATTTGTTAAACATTTTTGAGCTCATAAGTTCCGTAAAAAAGGTTCTGACACTTTCAGATGTGTGCAGTATTATGCACCACAACAAATTAAAGTTTTTGTTAGTTTATCTGTCCTGTTGTAGCTACAAACTTAACATTATGGAGTATTACATATTGATATAGCCTAGTAACTATAGTGACATTGTCTTTGACACCTATGCACAAGTAGGACACTGATTTCGCTGTCTAGATTCTGTATCAGCATCTTATACCTGCTTCCATTATGAGATAGCATCATGTTAAACAACAGATCTCAGCTCAGCACAGCCCTACTTGAGGTTTTAGCATAAAGACTGTCACGCAGACAGGAAGACCCTCATTATCAGCTATTTGTGAGCTCATTCTCTCCCTGTCTTTCTGTCTCTCTCTTTCTCATTCTCTGTCGCACATACACTCACATCCCTAAACCAAACAGTTCTTTTCTCTGAAAACCCCAGTGGAATGTGCACACAAATATTGTGATTGTGAGCTCGACCGTTAACCATAATACTCCACACCGGAGAGAAGACCTCACTCAACCTCCCCCCACCACATCAGGGTGAAAGGCATCTTTGTTTAGCTCTCAGACAGCTGGGCAAGAAATTGAGAAAAGCATATATGTCTTCCCTTCACTTTCTCACCGCCTTTCTTTTTCTCGATTGCTGGGATATTACGGCATGGTTTTGAACGCCACAGTGGGAGGTTGAGGGAGAAGCTGGCCAATTTGCTATCAAGTGAGGGGTGTCAGTCAAACAAGCTTTCCGCCGTCACTCATGTGTCCAAACATGGTAATTTTATCGAGCGATCCAAAGTAATCTGAAACAAGCCAATGCCATCAAATGAGTTGGAAGGTAGAAAGGATGGCGGTAAAGAAAGCGAGAGAACCATTTAGCCAAGGTGCGAAAGGCTTAGTATTTCATTCAGCTTGACAAAGTGGTGTACCAAGGCAGATGAGAATAGAGGAAAAGAGGGGGGTCAAACAGATTAACTTTCAGCATCTTAGCTCTTAAGGTAATGGATACCCTTGTGCTGGTGTGAAGGAACCCCTTCATCTGTTCTCCCAGTTAAAAAAGTAGGAAACAGAGTAACAAAGTCATACCAGATGAAAAGTGACTGTCTGACACAAGAGACTGGATAAGCCGTTTTGAGACACCTGGGGGCAATGATGAAGCCGTAACAAAGCAGACAAGTTCTGAATGCACAGGTTGGCCAGAGCTGGGTGGATGAAAAGGGGTAATGTTGATGGGTTGAATTTGATACACAGCCTCTTTCAGACGATGAGGTAATGTCAGGCAGTGCCCCTGGACCTTCCTGATTGATGCATTCCAGCCGCTCTACTGCTGTGGGAGGGCTGTAACGGATTACAGCGCCGAACCCTGCACAGAGAAAGACAGAGAAACCTCTAATGGTCTGTGACTATTGTCTGGGCGAGGCATCCAAAGCCTGCAGTTCTCTGTGGAGTTGAGGAGGAAGTTCACACACACACAGGGACAGGTACACAATACACACTGAAAAGAGCTTTCTCAGCGTTGTTGCGCAGGATATTAGCTGTTTACTTTTGAAATTCTCTCCCTGGTTCTGGCTTGCTGTAAACACTGGTGTGGGGTGCTTGTCAGTCACAGATAAGGACAGAGATAAATAGAAGAGGGAGGGAGTGAGATCGAAGACAAAGAGAATGAAGAACAAAGAGGGACAAAGGGAAAGAGAAGTTGCTTGCTAAACATAATGTCTCTTGGAGTGAATAATGAGTCCGTATGGACAGATGAAGTCTAAAAAAGTGATCCAATGCTTACATTAGCTGAGCTTTTTAGAACTTCACCAAGCTGCCTCACAAAGTGACACTTTCAATGCGGTTGCATGCATAAATACGCCTATTATGCAGATTAGAATGGAATAGGCTCTACAATCCCACAATACTTCACTCTACTCGGCTGAAAAGATCTGCTTAGGCTAGCACGAGTTTCTGTGATGGTGATATATATAGCTATGCTGTTCACCATCAACATTTGGCCAGTGGTGCTGATAGACCAACATCCTCTAAAACATATCATGCTAAGCAGCTTTTCTAGCAAGGTATCCATTATGCAGTGTGATCTAGAACATTATTTGTACCCCGTGTTGTCATCCTTTTTTCTTTTTTTTCAGAGAAGACATTTCCTTGCCATCGGTCCGTGTATTTTTGCGTCCATTCGTTTTTTTAGTTTTTTAACCCAGAAATGAAATACGGAAAATGCGGTTTCTTCTTTAATGGTTCAAACTATGATGAATAGAATAAGCAGACACAAACCTAATTTTCATTATTCACAATTCGTATTTCATAAAAAATCGTAAAAATGATATAAAGCTTGTTTTTTTCAATGTATATAAATGCTAAATTTAATTTCTACCATTTTTTACTGTCTTTATACAAACGCTCGCGCGCCCTCTCGCTCTACTGACGTAGCTACCATAACTGTTTTATAAAAACTTTTAGGGTCAATATTTTTATGATCTTAAACATACTGTACACATACTGGTAAAAATAAATAAATAAATTAATTAATTAATAAAAAATAAAAACCGTATAGCCCTGAATGCACTGTAAGTCGCTTTGGATAAAATTGTATGCTAAATGCATAATGTAAATGTAAATGATCTTAAAGTGCCCCTATTATGCCATTTCTAAGGTTCCTAGTGTTGTTTTGGGGAGTCTTCTACAATAGGTTTCCATACATGCAAGGTCAAACAACCCTTTCGTTTTCTCAGAATATGCATTTAATATCACCTCATTTTCCAACGATTCTCAAACGATTTGTTCGAAGCAGTTCTAAGATTCAGTCTCTCTAAACCCATAGCTCCTATGGTCAAGCCTCATTGATTATAACTGATTTTTTGAGATCGGGATAAACTGAAATGAATGACAGCTTTATAATTATTATAGGGAGCGCGCAGAGCGCGCTTTCTTGGCCAATTTATTCAGAATTTCAATAAATTTAGTTTTTCATGATGCTGTTGGACTAGTGACAGCTGCACGCTGCAAACATCTGCATATAGACTGCAACCAAAATGGTCGCATTTTTTCACAATTTTTTGAGAATGTGCGAGTTTAGATTTGACGTGGTCGCATTTGTGCTAGTGCATGGTCTGCCCTGCTCCAAAGCATCTGCTCCATACTGTAGCAGGAGTCAGATTTCACTGATCACATCAAGAGAGAGGCGCTTTCAGTGACTGGTATGGTTTATACTTGCAGCATCAGCACGAGCGCGAAGGTGCGAGCAACGCTCGGCAAAAATGACGCAAATATTAAGGAAATGATGGAAGACGGGCGGATTTGGATTTCACACTAAAATAAAATAAAAGGCTGCTTCATAAACCAGAGAAGGTAAACATGTTGGTATTCTTGTGGAAAAAACAACAACAACAAAAAAAAACATGCAAGTCCTGTCAGCGACAGCCAGTTTAGTTTCACTTTCTTTTTGTTTTCAAAAAGCTTGTTATCTTTGCTGTTTACCTCACGTTTACGCCATGGAGGCTTTCTTTATTATTATTTTTTGTTGTTGTTGTTGTTTTTTTTTTATTTATTTGATTCCTCGCTGTTTGCTAAACATTCTGTAATTTATTAGTCTGTGTATATAACAGCATGTGGAGCCATGCCTCATCTTACTAGTTTTTGTTAATAAACGTTAGGCTATCTCGTTTGGTCATTATAGCTTATATATATATATTATAGTTTTATTGTTGTTGTGCTTTTTAATTAAGTATAACAATTAATCAAACTTTTGTTTTAGTCTTAAAAAATGAAAAGTGTATAGATATAGCCTAAGCAAAACAGACAATTATCTTTTCTTGTAAAACGTGACACAAAGATCGCTAATTCGAAGTGAAAGCGTCCAAAGTCTGACTTATAACACAGCCAAAAGAGGAATTCCCATTCACAAAATTTAAATCACAAATGATACTGATGAAAAAGAACGGGTTGAATGTTGAACACTCGTTACCATAACTATAAACTATGATAAAAGTTAATCAGCATGCATTGATTAATGCCATGCTGTAGCAAAAAAACAAAACAAAAAAAACCTGCGACCAAATGATGTGCTCCTGCGACCAACTGAGAAAGTCGAAAAAACAGAGACCAGTGGGAAGAATGAGTCTAGAGCCCTGTAGCCTAAACACGGCATTATGCGAATGCCACTATCAGTGAACAGGGCAAAAATATTGTCAAAATGTATAAGTTATGTGTAGCCTACACATGGTAGCCTACTGTACGTGCATTGAGCGACCATGCATGGGTCCTCTCCAATAACCCATACAGCACACAAAGTTATGACAAAATTATATCCCAATATATAATTTTATGATGATAAATTTTCCCAAGATTCTGCAATGTCTATTTTTAAAAATAATATCTGTATCAAGTCTTTTGCATTGTTTCCAAAGACGGACTCTAGTTCTCAACTGAATGTGCGGGAGAAGCATCACTAAATTTGGCCAAAGAAAACTTGTTAAAATCGACATTTTTCTATATTAATTTGTGCATTTTTCAAATGTTCATTAAAACTGCAAAAGAATCATTAACAAAAATCTGAAAAGAAGTCAATATTTTACGTTTTCGGGCAGCATTTTGTGTGTACGGTTCTAATTTCAATTTTGGTTTTCAGCATAGCATTTAAAAATACAATAACCGTTCATTTTTCGTTTACTTGTATAAATGAAATTTTTCCGTCATGGTTAAAAAACGAAAAACGAATGGACGCAAAAGTACACGGACCGCCATCCTTATTTTGTGTTACTTGTATAAATGAAAAAGCATAATAGGACAACTACATAAATAAGAAACGCCATCAAGCAGGATAGGAAGTGTGGGCTGGTTCATGTGTGGAGGATAGAATGAGAAAACAGGAATAAAGGTCTGACGCTAATGCAAACTGCTTGGTACTTTACCTCAAGCAACTTATTTTTCCTATCTTCTCGACTGAGTATGTTACCGGGGTGTGACAAAAACAGCCTCACCAGTTTCCTGAGAAAAAGATGCACTGGTATTGGAGAACACAGCGGGTCTTCCAGCTCTGGGCTCCAGGCTGGCTTTGTACGCAGCAGGCTGCTTGGTTTCAAGCGTTCCCAAACAGGGCCACCTCAGAGCAGGTGAGAGAATGAGGAACGTGAGCCTGCTTGGAACTCCACTTCTCTAAGTTCGTCTCATTTACAGCAGCAAGTGAAGCAAGATACACTCCTGCCTGGAGATACGGGTTCAGCTTTCTCTATGAGCTGCGTCCCACTGCGAGGAGATTTAGTGATGATTTATGAATCCCCCTAGAAAACAGGGCACAAATATGAAAGGTTGTCATAGGATACTGACATCTCGCTTCCAAAGTCAATGTTTTATTGAGATTTGGTGGAGCTGCAACTTTGAGAAAGCTTGTTTAGATATGAAGGGATTTCACAGGCAGAGGAATTTTTGGGAGCTTTTTTGAGGAGTATTTTTTCAGAGTTTCTTTTGAGCTTTGTACTACTAGAATGGCCAAATAAAGTGTGCCTATTGTTTTTTAAAGTATGAAAACAGCAAAATGACGAAGACATCACGGGTCAATAAGTAGTTCAATTTTGTAGCTACATTAATCAGAATACATTTTTTTTCTCTTTCAAATAATATGGTTCATTAGCCATTAACTGTCTGTTTTTTTATGGCTGTATCAATTTTGCGCCTAAATATAGAACATGTAATGTAGTCTAATCTAATTGACCCTTCGGTAAGTCCAGCCTTTAAAACATACTGACCAATCCTACCTAAGTTGCCATACTCCTTTTCGTCTTAAAAGCTTTTGCTTTTTTCTAATGTAAGTTACAGATAATATGCATGTTTTGGATCATTTTAAACACAATATTACAGAAAATCATGAAGTGTTATTGAATGGTCACTTATAGATACACAAGATAACAAGGAAGGAAGGAATCTGGAGAAGTACATGCTGTACTTTAGATTAGGTCTATATATACCATTTAACCATGCAGATCATCAATAAGAACACATCTATTTGCTCCGAGGTAAATTAATGTTGCTAATTTACAGTCTTTCTTTTAACACAGTTTTACATATTGATTCAGGTCAGGTCAACATGTGTGCTGTTCACTTACACTGATCTTATCAGTTGTAATCATGATCAAATGAGGGTTTTCTTTGCTGACTGTGAGAAGTATATATCTAAATTCTTATTGTCAGGGGTTTTGTAATTTAAGCTTCTTTAAAGAAAAATGGCAGAAAGAAAAATATTTTGCAATGTCATAGTTCCTAAATTCTGTCAATTATGTACATTTTTACCACTTTATGAGCCCATCTTACTTCAAATCCACAAAATTTTCCTGTTTATTCTTATGACGTTCTATAAAGTTTGTGCAAGTTAGCAGCAGTAACCAAGATTGGCAAAGTTTAATGAAGGGTCAGTGTGATTGTGGAATTTTAACTATTCATTTTATTAAAAAAATAAAAAAAGGTTAACAAGCCATGACACAATTCTGATGAATGTGGACATGTGCAAGCATAGAAACTGGTGCAGGGGTGTGTCTGATGTCTTCACTTTTTCACTCAGCTTGTTGAGAGGAGGTGATGGATAGGCTTCTAATGGACCCCCTCGATCACAAGCTACTTAAGCAGGCTGATCAGTAACAGAGAGCAGAGAGACCAACCCAAACCTCCTTTCAACAGAGCAACAGGGAGTTTTAGTGATCATCCGTGCTTATGATTAGCCCTGTAACAGTCCTCATGTTGCAAGCTTTCACTCATTTACCAGCCATCTGAGAAATCTATGGTCCAAACTCGCCATGAAAGAGTCTTGAATTGTCAGGCAGAACCTTAAAAGGCTCTGTTAAAGCTGAGTCTTTTGTCCCAGTGTGACGCGGTAGCTTGGTGCGAAACCTCTTTTGTTTTGCTAATGTTATTAATGGGCTCACTTATGTGTAAAAGCAAAGCAGATTCAACTCTGTAAGAAAAAAAGTTTTTTGTTTTTTCTTTTTATATTCAATTTATATTGCACAAAGGTGTTTGTACTGTGCGCATGTCAGTGTGAAAGTGTGAAGTGTACTTATTTGTCAGTGAAAGCTTCCTGTGAGTCTGAACCTGTGGCTATTACTGATTTTTATAAAACACCAGAGTTTAAAGTGGGACAAACTCATTAGCTATGTTCCTTAGAGCCAAGCAAAGAATTCACAAATATTAGTAGAAGGTGGGGCCTCTCCTCTCAGAAAAACCTTTCCAGGTCTCCCTTTTGTCTCCGTCTCTCTCAGTGTATCCTGTTAACAAGTGCCAGCTTCATCGAATAACCATAACACAAGTCAATGTGTGTTTTCACACCAATTAACAGCTCTCTATTGGTGCCTGCTGAGGTGATGATGGCCTGTCTCTGGCCAGGCACATGGTGTTTGTGTGTATTTGGAATTTTAGCGGCACGGAGAGAAAGCTCAACCTTTTTCTATGTTCATTATCAGTATAATTAGTAGTTGGAGAATCTTGTTGGTCTGATAGAGAGGAAGCCAAAAGGTCCAATGAATGTATAGGAATCTCTCAGTTTTTGTATAGAGTTCTCTCAGTCTTCACAAATCTACCATTGGCTAACTTGCTCTCTGTCAAATTAACAGCCTACTTTGTGCCGTTCACAATCTGCCCCTTAAGAGGTAAAAACTGCTCCATTGGCCGGGAGTTGAGTGATCATTAATATCAGACTGGTCATCATTGGCACAAATGGCAATGCTGGAGAAAAATGATTCTGCCCAGCCCTCTTCCTTTCTTCCCTTTCTCCCTCACACTATCTTTCTTTTGGCTCTCGGAGCCAAACTAGCATCCCCTCCTCTCTTGCACTCTCAATCTAGATAATTCAATCTGTCCAATATCAAATAATCACCTCCATTTTTTCGCCCCATTTTAACCTTATCACTGGCGCTGCCTCCTCAGGGGGCCGACTCTTGTTTCACCTTGTTAAGAGAGAGAGAGAAAAGGAGCCCAAGAGCGATAACCTGAAATCGGGGTGAAACGAGGTGGGTGAGGAATAGTTCTCTAAGGAGCGGGGAGTAAAGACTGTTTGTTGTTCTCACAATGTGAACGAGTGGGCAAACAGGCTAAGGAGGAAGCATGAGAAATGTGCTGTACGGGATTGTGAACACTGCAGCCCCTCAGAATTGGCCATTGTTCCCAACCTTTGTTTACCTTCTTTAGGAGCATCTCTAGCGGCTTAATCTTGCAAGAAAGTGGGGTCGACAGGTCAAGACCGGACTCTAGTTGCCACCCTGAGCGAGAGAGGGTGGGGGAACTCTTTTCCCCTAATCTTTCTGTTTTTTTGTGTCGTGTCTCTCTCTTTCCTTTTCTTTTCCTCATTTCCCCTGGAGTCTAATCTGTAAGCTTGATTGTTCTAAGCTGATTTCAAGCTTGCCCCTGGGAGGAGATGGCTTTTGGAGTTGGTTTTAATTAAGATTTAAAGGAAGCCTCCCTCAAGAAGGAAGATTGAGTGGTTTCTCTGGATGGAGGCATGAGAGTGGACAAGGTGGAACAGATTGCCCAGCAAAAGAAAAAAAAAACAGTGGGAAGTTATTCATCAGGAAAGACAGAGAGAGAAAGATATTTCATGAAAATACAATGTTATGTCTGGTAAATTATAATAGGCTATGTGGAGGATGCATTCATTCACACTTGCAGATCAGACCCCCCCCCCCATTTCTTTGCCTTCATCTCTGTTTGGGTGACACTCCTTTCCTTTTTTTTCTCCATTTATTCACTCCCCTAGAACTGCTGGGTTGAAAAAACTAAATGGTATAGTCCATTTTTCCCCTCCAAAAATCAGAATCAATAGAGATTGATTTGGACTTCCTAAGATCCAAACCCATATCCTGTAAAGACGTCATTGGAACACTGCCGAGCTGCAGGCAAGCAATCTCCAGATTATCTAGATGTTGTAATGATCGATAGCAACACCTTATGTACCCTTTTTCCACTGAAATGGTGCTGAGGCTAGAGCCAGGGCTCGGGGAATCTGTGAAATTCTTAGGATTTTCAGAAATGAATTGAGAATGGATTTAACATTTAACATTAATATAGTGAAATTATTATTTTATATTTTATCATTTTGATGTAACAATTAGACATAATTTAATTTAATTAATAAAAAGTGTATTAATCAATAAATACATGTTATTTGTAAATGAAAAATAATAATAATTTATCATTTCTATCCCACAAAAAAAGTGATTAGAGAAGCTGTACAGCCCAGCAGTAAGAAATATCTGGTGTTTGGTTTGAGTTTTTTTTTTTTTTTTTTCTATGGTGGAGACTAGCAGAATTGTTCCAGGTTGGGCTCCGGCATCAACACTGTGTCGGTTGAACATGAGTAATGAATTAAGAGCACATACCTCACTTGTTTGTCAGCTTCTGAAGTAGCCCAGAAACTAAGCCATACCTGCTAATAATGATTTGTTTATGTAATCGTTAAAATGGTCATGGTGTCTGGTGCTTAAATCATGATTTGGATCTGTTGGTGTGTGACCGTACAGGGAATTAAGATTCCTACAGAGTGGAAAGTCTGTATGCATGTGTGTGTGTGTGTGTGTGTGTGTGTGTGTGTGTGTGTTTGGCTTTGTTCATCTCTTTCTGCCTTTCTCTGTTCTTGCCTATCTTTCGTTCTCTCTCACACACTCTTTCTTTTCTTTCTCTCCCTCTGTCTCTCTGGATAATAGGCTTGTACACAGGTGGCCATGTCCCTTCGATGGACACCCCCAGACGTCCTTGTTAGACACTTAATTAAAAGCCTTATCATAGGAAAACACGCTGAGACATTCCAATATGGGCCTGGGCATTAGAGATACTGCCATGACCAGACAGCGTCCATCTATTACTGCTGTCTGCTTAAATGTCCAGCCAAACAGAGAGAGTCTGTGTGTTAAAGCATAAAAGAGTAAGGAGTTTACATGCAAAATAAGAAAATGTGCAAGTTGTTTTAGGATAGATAGATAGATAGATAGACAGATAGACAGATAGATAGATAGATAGATAGATAGACAGATAGACAGATAGATAGATTTGAAGTTTGTCTTTGAAAGAATATAACTGAATGATGATCTATCCACATCTAGTTTTGTTTATTTCTTTTCTTTGAATTTTAGATGCAAGTTATTACCAGGTATAAACAGCAATGTGTCTCAGCTGATCACTTGTGATTGGATTGCCTATAGACCGATCTTAATACCGGGTGTAAACAGGGCTTAAGGCTAGGAAGAAGTAGTTTTTTAACCTATCTTCAACCATGCTGGTGCAACAGATGTGGGTTTGTTGTTAGCAGGAGAATTTGTGAAAAAATCCACATCTGTCCTACCGTGCATTCCTCCCCTCCCACCGCTATCAGCACTCCTCCCATGGTCAGCTAACTTTTAGAGCTGATGGCAGGAGGGGGAAAAATCCCTAACAAAAGGAATACACACAACGAAGTGTTTAAGTTCATCACGCCACTAGCTGAGTTAGGCACACTAGGTGTTAAAGAAGAGCGGGGAGGTCAAGTGTCCCTCCCACTACATTCTACAGCAGCGCTAGGCAGGGACCAGCACACAGGGACCATATGTCCCAAACTCTAGTCAATGATCCTCCCCAAATGGAAAGACAAAGGCCTTTTCACTCAATTGAGACCGGGGAAATCTGCAATTCCACACTGGCAGCATAGCACCAGTCAACAAGAAGATAGTGAAAAGGAGGAGGACAGGGAAAGAGGGAGAAAGAGAGAGCATGAGAGGGACTTGGCATTTTCCATCACATTAACTAGGAACAATCCTGCCAAACAGCCTTGAGGCTCCTTCTCTTTTTCCCCAACTTCTTCTGTAGGTTGCCGGGTTCCAAAGCCCCCAGGAGACTCTCCTCAAAAGCTCTGTGTCCATTCCTCTGGCTCAGATGCTCAGCTAAGAATGCCACAGCCAAAGCATAGAGATCTATATCTCTGGCTATCACAAAGCAAGTTCTCTTATGTTTAAGCTGGGTCTTGTGCACTGGGGAGTTGAAAGTTTACAGGTTTACTTTTTTTAAAAGTCCACAACAAACCTATCCAATCATAAAATAAGAGTCAGGTGGCATATCCTGGTGTGAAGGTGCGCTCAAATGGGGGGTGGGGGGGGTAGGCTTAGCGAAAGAAAGAAGGGAGAGAGATAAAGCTTAGCAAAGACATGGAGAGGCCAGAACGGCACTGTAAAGTGCACAGGGTTCCTGGGGGAGAAATAGATCAGGCATGTATTCTGGCGCTGCAGCGATTAATATCAGTGGAGGAAAAAAGGTCAAACTTGACTGAAAAATGCTACGGTATATCATTGTTACTGGCACGGCCCACATTTCATACATCAAGCCATGCTGTGCTGCCTCGACTCTCCCGTCACTGGTCTCGCAGCCACAGCCCACGCCAAGTATTATCAAAGATTGATAGAGTGTCCTAGTTAAGTGGGGAGGGTGTAGGAAGTTGGAAGGAGGGATGAAGTGGGGAAGGAAGAATTGCCACCTCTGCGCTTCAGGGTAACAACTTGTTGTAACACGATAGCACCAATCAGTGAAAATGTATGCGAGTATGTCAGATTTTTGGCTAAAACTAACACTTGTTGTCTGGATTACACAGTTAAACTCAGCTAAAGGTTTTTCAGACAATTTGTTTGTGGCTTCCATAACAACACTTCATTCACAATCTCTCCCTCATCCTTATCTCCTCATCCTCCCTTTTCTCTTGTTCAGAGTGCTTGCTTAATAATTAATTGATTTATTAGTTCTCTCATTAATCATTCATTCATTAATCAGGGCCAAATTTTTCCAGAGGAAGTGGTTCAATCCGTAAAGACAAAAAAAAAAAAGAAAATCCTGACTTCACATTTCAGCCTAATTACGCTTCTTTGCTAATCACCACCAAAGAAATGGAGTTTCAGGAAATTACTTTTTTTTTCTCTTCTTACCCCCTCCCTCTTTTCTTCTGCGCGAAGCAAGCCAAGATGCATTGAGTTTGGCAGGTAAAATTTTTTCAATCCTTTTTTTATCCTCTTTCACCACTAGTTATTTTGTGTTCCGGAGGGTTTTAGTTATCAGTCATCATGTTAAAAGAACACTTTGAGTCCAGGCTAATCTAATGAACAAGAAAGCTTGGTCTTTAATTAAACTACCCAACCCCCCACCACAACTTGATAGAGGAAGGAAATGCAAACTGTGGTAACTAAGAAAACCACAGACATTGATTAATCACGGTGGTTTTGAAGGCCATCCGTGAGCGTGGGTCAGCCCTTTCACCAGCAAAGAGGCGGCTCATTGTTTCAGCCGATGCCACCCTCTCTAGAGAGATGAAGGAGCTGTTTGTTTAATTGTATACTGTTACGTGACGCAGACAGAAGTCATCACCACATAGGTGTCGAAAGAAAGAAAGTAAAACAGGCAGAATGAAGCTAAAGGGAAATTTTAATAGAACAGAAATTAAATCTCTTGTACATCAAACAAACTGGTGGTCTTCAAAAACAACACTCAACCGTGGCCAGTCTCTCTTTCGAGGAGAAAGGAAAAAACATCAAATTAGAGAAAGCTTCAATAGAACTGGCAGCGCCACATTAACCTCCAAGTGGTAGAAAAAAAGCACACGCATTGAATAATCCTAACAAGGTATTCATTGAACCCATCTCTCTTTATTTTCCAACACACATACTACCATGTGCGCCTAGACTTCAGTATGCCACTAACAACCTAGGTTACAGCTATTTTCCCTTTCTTCTCTGTATTTAGACCAATAAAGTGTATGGGATTTTTTGCTCTAATGAGATGCATACATTTACAACATCACTTCTTCATTAAAATAATAATAATAATAAAGACAGTATGAGGAAAAAACATTAATTATGGAACGCACTTCCTCCTATCATAGAGAGCCACAGGGGACTCCTCTGGGCTCAATTAGGAAGTGTAGGTCACAAATCCCCAGACTAAATTAATTGACACCCCAGGGCATTGAGCCTAGCATCCCAATAGCTCAGTATAAGTGCTAGATTTTCTTTGTTTTCATTTCATTTGCTTTTTGAAAGTGAGTACAGAGAGACCAACATAAGGGGGGCACATTCAAATGTGATCTTTTCATTGACTTTATGGATTTTTAATCATCTTGCCATATTTACAGTGTTACTTTTTCTGTGTTGTTTACCCTGACTTCACAGCCAAAGGATTGAAACGAGAGTGCATATAAAAGCGTTGTTTATTTATTTATTAATTTGTCCATGTTTATTTTTCCTCACAGTGAATGAGGCTCATCAGAGGCGGACTGATTGTAGATGTTTCCATCATTGTGGGGGCTTGGGGCATACAGCAACCCACACATTTATGCAAAGAGTGCACAACGCTAATGATTTAAAAGCATACTACATCTTAGATCATACTGTACACTAAGCAACAGAAAGCAAGCAACAGGGAGATAAAGTGAGATTGGTACATGCTGTAGGAAAGAGAGAATTAGAGAACAGTGGCACGGAAAGTAGATAAAGTAGAATGAGAGAAGGGAGAGCAACAGCAATAACCGTCTCCAGAAAATACCAGGAGACCTGCAGGAATGAAATGACAAGACTGGCCCAATCAACATCTTGTCAAGACAGTTGGCTGATGTGTAGAGACAATCTCTTCCTCCCCCTCTTCCTTCCCTCTCTAGTTTTTTTTCTTCTTCTACCCAGCCTCTTTGTGTTCCTAGTGGAAAGCTTTCCGTCTGCGAGTAGAGGAGTTCTTAGACTCTGAAGTGGGAGAGTGAGAATGGGAACGCTGGAATAATGACACTTGGAAAAGTTCTGACGCTCACCAGAGATGCGGCACAGCAGAGAGGAGTGCGTGACAGACACAGACTCTGCTGCAAGCAGAGGACCTAAGCGCCACACACATACATATGGCGCTTTTCCACTGTGTGGTATGACTCGGCTCGGCACGGCTCAGTACGGTACAGCTCGGCTCGGCATGGTTTGCATTTCCACTGCAGTTTAGTACTGCTTTAGAGTGGGCGGGATTATTCACATGTCATTATAGTTGCGCCACCTCTACTGCCATGACTCCTAAAAAAAACCTTTTTCATTCTGCGTCGCCCCAACAAGCTCTCGCTGGATCCGCTCCTCTGCAATCAACAAGAGAAACGTCTGTTCTTCCTCAACAGACAACGAAACCTTGTGATTGTTAAAAAGAAAAGGTGGGCTCGTTCAAAACAGTTGCGTCCGATCGTTGGTTGGCTGTGCTGATTTAAATCTAGCGGTTCTTTTGTGTTTGTGTCATAAGTTCAGTGACGCAGGTAGCGACGATTCTCTCCGGTTAATCCGTGATAAGCAGGGCTTTCACATCACATTTTGGTAACGGTATGGTTCACTTGGAACCTCAACCGAGGTGGTAATAAAAAAATTACCAGGTACCAGGTACTGTACCCAATGGAAAACCCCCCAAAAGTGAACCGTACTGAGCCGTACCGTGCCGTACCATACAGTGGAAAAGCGCCATAAGATGCATATTTCAGTACCATTTTTATTTCAGGATTTATCGGTCGCCCTTTTTATCTGACCTGGCAGGGTCAACGCGATCTGATGATGTGTTCATTGTGTTCACCCTCTGTTGTCAGGACAAGATTAAAAATGTTTTCCTTTACAAATTTTGCTGCCATAATGCTAGGATGTTACATGGTTGCTAATGTGTTCTTGGTGGTTGCTAGGGTATTTTGGGTGGTTGTTCTGGATGGCTTCTAGGTGATTACTTATTTTGACCCAGGTCTCTAGATGGCTTATCATTTGCCAAGTCCGATCACTTAGAAAAGCAATAGCACAACACTCTTCAAAAAGGCCCAAGATTTGAGGTTTGCATGTCGCTTTGAATAAAACCATCTGCAAAATGAACAAATGTAAAAATAAATCTTTCATGTCTATCATCAGTTTAATACTTAATGTTAGTGGTTTGTTCAAATCCCTGACTATGAGAAACCATAATAGTACTGCTTGCCTTAGCAAACACCACTAACAAGAGAATGAGATAGTGAGAAATAACTGCAGGGTGAGATGCTTGATTATCCTTCATTCCCTCTCAAAGGCATAGGCATTTTTAAACCCTCTATCTGTTGGAAGCCTGTTCTTCCCTTTTCCACCTCTACTGGAATCTCTTATGTCCTATTCTCTATTTTTTCTTACAGCTGCGGACCCCCCCATCATCCCCATTTCACTCTCTCTGTTGACAGGCTGACTTGAACCCCTGCAAGTTTCATGCTGATAAATAGAGAAAGGACAAGGATAGGGAGGGTGTAAGAGAGGGACAGGGTGTCTGGAATGCGGAGAGAGGAGCAGAAACAGGCATGGAGAAGGCAAATCAACAATTTGTCACACCTTATGTAACTGTGAAAAGGGCCCTGCTCAGCATTGATGCTGGGGATCAGGCCTGGTTGACAGGAGAAAAGAGAGAGGGAGGAAGGGGAAAGAAAAAGTGGGGGTTTACTAAAGGGATTGGAGGGGCTAGAAGAAGAGAGGGAAGCACAGGGGAAGAAGGTGTGATGGATGGATGAGCTGTATGGTCGTTTTGAAAAGGGTCTCGCACCGTGCCAGGATGCTTACAATAGACTGCAGACTGAATAAGACGCTAGGAGGATTAAACTCCTGCAAACAGCTCTTAAAAAGCTGTTAGGCTGCAATTTAGACACAAAAAAACACTGAAAGTAAGAAAGAAAGGGGGAGAAAGATGCGACTGGAATGTGAAGCAGGAGATAAGGCGCAGAAGATGAGACCAGGCGAACTTGAAAAGCAAGAACGAGGGAGAGAAGAAAGGAATTCAATGTGGCAGGTTCTGAAACTGCAGAAGCAAAAACAAGTGGCCCTCAGTTCAGTTTGTTTGGACATTAGGTAGAGGAGACGGCTATGTTTACATGGGAGACTTTTCAGATGCAGACTACAGAATGTTATATGGACTTTGGTATAACACATCTTCACATGTGCTTAAACACACGCGCACACACACACACACACACACACACACACACACACACACACACGCACACGCACACGCACACGCACACACTCACCCTCCACAATGAGAATGAAACAATAGAGTCAACCAACACCAAACAAAAGGATAATTCCTAAATGGAGCTCAGCTCTTTCCAGCTCGGGTTTAGTGGCCTTATCTGAAGCAGGCACAATGGATCGCTTTTAGCCAGCCCTGTTAATTTCCAGCAAGTTACTTTTCACACTAGTTTTCTCTTTTTTCCCCCCACTGCACTCATCAACCCTTTTACCCTTCTTTTTCTTGTATTCCTATCTCTCCTCTAGAGGAGTCTTGAGCACAATGCTCAAGGTGCTGTTAGAACTTAATAGAAGAGCAGGCTATGAAAAGGGTGAATTGAACAATTCAGTGATTTTGGCTTTTCTATTATTTACAGGACAGGCAATGGTGGAATGAATTTGATAAAGATATAACATTATCTGCATTCAAATGTGTGTCGCCTGCATTTGCTGAAACGATCAAACAATGAAATGGACAAACCTGCAAAATGTGTTGAGTTTTTGGTCCATGCAAAGCAGTGTATATCTATCTCTCTACATAGATTTTAGCATGATCATGAATGCATGTGTGCTATGTTACTCTCCTGCAACATCTTCACTGTTTATAATCAGAGTTGTCAGAGCAAACAGTGAAGAGGTTGAAGGATGGGATAAATATGGCTTGACATAGGATAAATATTCTGATTTATCTGCAAATGTGCCAGGGGCGAAACCAAGTGCCACACACACAAACATACACATTTAATAATACCATCAAGACTCCCTGCTGTCATTAGTGAGGGTAGACCAGAGAGGGATCACTGCTAACATCTGTTTGTCCCAGTGAGGCAGAGTGCATGGCTCTCTCCTCAAATGCATCCTGGGCTCTAAAAACATTCTGGAGAAAGTAGGGGAGAGTGAAAGTAAAAAAGCAAAGCTCTTTAATATGTCATGCTCATGTCAGGCCCAGCTGCAGCTGCACTTAACGTGTGACAAAAAAAGACAAAGTCACTGTGTCAAAGTAACAACTAAATGTGAGACACAATCCCCACAGCACGCCTGCCCTATTTACGCCACCACATGAACCCACACTCCTCTCTGCTTCCATCCAGTGCCGTGAAATGATATTCCATTTTGAAAAAATCCGGATTAAAGTGTATCAGGCCAAGTGTGTTGTGACCTTGTTACTAGGGGAAGGGGTAACGCATAAACACAGAGGCACACGCAGATGCCACACACTGTGGAGCAAATCACAATGTAGGTTTTAGAGACGGCTTTTTCTGTCTTATCCCACGCACCTATTTATTTGTTATGGTACCTCGTAATGACATTGCAAGAGCCAGACAGGCATGTTAATACCAAGCCTTTTGTCTGACCTGCTCGTTATGTTAGTTCAATATCAAAACCTCAAAAGGGTCTACCTTAAAAAAAATGTAAATTGTCTCCCACCATTGCTCCTCTTCGTCTCAATACACCCTCCTTTTTATTTGTCTTTTTTTCCTTCTTTCATCCCTCTCTTCTCTGTCAGAAACAAACTCATGTAATTAAGCCGCTAACATGCCGTTAAAGAATTGGCTAATTCAGCAAGGAGGAATTATTCCAATTTGAAATGACTCATTAACCAGACGTGATATTTTGTTGAGCTTCTCTTGGAGCAAGATTTGGAGAGCGTTGAATCACTCCCATGGTGTGAACTCATTTCGCTGTATATGTGGATCTGTGTATGTGAATGTCTACATGTATTGCAAGCGTAATAAAGATGCTTTTGGATTTGCTCATGTGGCCTGGTGCATGCATTGATATGGGTGCATAACTTGTAAATGGGCCTGAATGCAAGCTGTGAATGTCTTGTGTGTGTGAGAGAGAGTGATTAAAGACATGCACAGAGGCACAACTCAGCAAGGGGTCTAAAGAGGAACTATTGAATGTACAAAAGCCCTTAAATATCGGCTCATCCTGATGAATTATCACAGCTCGTAAACATTTAGATGCTGGGGCAAGATTCTTTAATTGCAATCGATGTTCATCCAGTACCTGATGCAAAAATGGAGAATCCCAGAAGCACAACACAATTACAGTATCTGTAAAGAGACTCAATATCTCATAAAAGTGGAGCTCCAGTGATGGCAGGACTGTACAAAAAAAGAATGATTCTATATAAACATACAGTTAAAGGTTTGACTTAGAAATACGGCCACTAATAATATTGTCAAAAAGAGTTTTGTTTTTGACAGAAAAGTCATATTTAGCTCTTTTGATCTCATGTCCTTTTTTGTAAAGGAAAAAAAAAATGTGTCATGGAGGGCTTCAATAAGTCTTGTTTCCAAAAATAAATAGGTAATTGCTACTTTGATTCTGATCATTTTGAATTTGTATTTTTTCCCCCTTTTTTAACAATAACATACAATACATAAGACAGCATGAAAATAATACTAAACAAAGAAAAATGTTTGATACTAAAGTAACATTTGAATAATGAAGTAGGGAAAAAAAACTAATCTAGGTAACTCTTTGGAAGAGAGACAACTATTTCTGAGCATTGGTATCCTTCTCTTAGTAAGAGTTCCCAGGGGAATGGGACACTTGTGGGATGCAGGGTGATCTGAGGGTGGTAGTAAATAGTAGGTGTCAAAATTAGGCATGATTTGTGTTTTTCTTTTACTTTCATTTACATTTTAAAATGGCCATTTGTCAGTTGTGTTTTAACATACCAGGTTGCCTAACCGATAGAAAGTTGGTACTTCCATTTTATTGCAGTGTCAGTCTCTACTCTGTATTTCTTCTCCTGTCTGGCTGTGTCCATCCTCAATAGAAGAAAAGAGGACTGTCAGCACAAGTGGGAGAAAAGAGCAAGACCTAAAATCTGCACTGGCCTTTGCCTCGGAGGGAAAGAAAGCTTATGTTTCAGAGAGAGAACACCGGTGTGGGGTTGTGTAGGAGGTTGGGGGGGTGGATGGTCTTTGCTGCACCCCTTGATGGAGTGGATAATTGAGTCTGGACCAAACTCTGTCAGCCAAGCTCGGAAGCCCCTTTTCAGCTCAAAGAAATGCAGTGAGAATGATGAAGTGAGAGAGAGAGAGTGAGAACAACAGAGAGTGAGAGAGGATGGAGGAGAAAGAAAATCCTAGGCTCCCTCAGGGGGGAAAGCCGCTATTGAAAAGCTATTAAACTTGCATTTAGCAGGATTGATTGGAAATGAAGAGGCCTATTAAAACCAAGGGACAAGAGGACAATAGTGTGTTTCTGGCCACCGTATGTTGCCCTCCTTTCACCGTCTTGCTGCCCCCCCACCTCCCACCCCGTCTGTTTAAACACCCCTGGCCCAAAGAAAAAAGTTTCTGAGGGGTTTAGCACCAGCTGAATAGATCCCTCCTTATCCACCACTGGCACCCTATTCTCCTATTTAACCACACAGAAATAAAAGGGCAAAGAAAGAGGAAGAAAGGCAGAAAAAATGGGGGATGGTCCATTTCTTTTTGAAAAACCAGTAACAGCCCTCCCCTTCTAACACCCCCACCCCCCCCACTTTCTCTGAAATCTCATGTGAACGGATTAGTTACTTTTGGATGGTTGCCATCTTTCTACTTTCAAGAAGGCTCATGATGCACCAGATCCAATCATGAAGCTCTTGCAATGGAGAAACACAGAAGTGTGTGTTAGAAGGCCATGTGTGTACATAAAAGTGACTGGTATAGTGTGAGAGAGAAGGCTGATGTTGATTAATCTGGGTGCATTTATTGCGATTTTCCAGTAAAATAGAGAGCCTCTATTCAAATAACACAAACTAGAAAGAGCAGAAAGTGTTTAAAAAGGAGAAAGAAATATTGCAGCAAAGACGAAATAGAGGGAAGGCAGTGAGGTGGCAGGTGCCTTTCTCAGCCCGTGACGGATGGCTCTCATAGGATGCTGAAAGCTCCTATGATTGTTTAACATACAATTTTACTGAAAGATACCTCTTCCCCCACCCTGGGAAGTGGTAACAGACTCTCTGGCTCAATGGGCTTTCGCTTTGCCATATGGGCATAGGAAAGAGTTAAATAAGTCATGACCAGCTGATGCCTAGATCCATGCCAAGTGCAGAAAACCAAACTGTTGTAAAATGTGTTATGGACTGTATTTTTTTCTTGCCAACCGGAAGATGATGCAACATAAGCCTTTTCTGCATCAATCAGTTAGCACAATACCACTTGCTGGTCTTGATTTAAAACAAAACAAACAAAAAACTTGCACAGCATGTGACCAGTCGTGAAAATTCTCTTAAAAGAGTGTGTTGGATAGGTAAAGCGATTTTAATTCAGTGTAAAGGCTAATATGTTCCTTGAGCCCAGTGCATGGGTATTTCAAGAAAAATTGTGTTTCATTGTGTATCTGGAAGAGTATTACCAGCTGCAGAGAGATGGTGAATGTGTGCTGGAATGGCTCTTGCTGATTCAGCACTAATATACCATCGCACTAATGTGTTCTGTGCTTTCCCATCTCACTCCCTGTACAAAATCACTGACCTGAAAGCTGGACTGGTTAGAGCAAAATGGCAGATAGGCTTCAGCATTAGGAGGGAGAGTCTTGCTGCAGTTTACCATGGTGATCTAACTAGCTACTGGTACACTTCAGAGAGCCAGACTGATACAGAGAAAAGTTGCACTTTTACATTTAAACATTTAAAGAAAAACTCAATAACACTGAAACAGAATAAATGCAATGGTCATGCCTTTTTTAACCAATTTGTTAAAAGCAGGACATGGTAGACTGGAGCCTTTCACTGCATTTGAACAATGTTATGAAGTCTTAAGACCTTAAGAATGCTTCAATTTTACAGTGTTTGGTTTAAATTTCATCATCAGGGGTGTCCACACAGAAAATGCACATACAGACCGCACACGCTCCCGCACTCGCACCCGCACACACACACACACACAGGTCTGTATGTGCACAGTATGTGATTCACTAGATAGATCCACTGTGCTTATTACACATATTTATATCACAATATCAAACAACAACTGAAGTATTAATGTTTTGTGTGTGTGTGTGTGTTCCTCCTACAGTGTCTCAAGCAGCCTACTTTTCTCAGCAGCCCCAGGACCAAGTAGTGGTTGCTGGCCAATCAGTAACCTTGCCCTGTGTGATTGTTGGATACCGGGGCATGGTGCAGTGGACCAAAGATGGCTTGGCGCTAGGCGGCGAACGAGACCTACCAGGTAAGAATTATACAAGAGCCAAACAAGAAAATTGTCTGAGAAAATTGTCAAGAGTTATTCCATTTAACAGTGCTTTTCAACACTGAGTCATTTTCAAAAAAATTAAGTTGAAAGGGGGAAAAATTAAGTCAACGTAATTAATTTTCAAAGTGCTTCTAAATGGTGCACTGGTTTGTAATTAGCTAGAAACCCACTTTCCTATATCTCAACCAAGTTTAGAGCAAGTAGCAAGGCATAAATGATGCTGTTCCCCCAGGAGATACACAATGGTTATTGAAGTTCATTTACCAAGGCTTAGTCTTCTCTTATCTTCATCTTTTTCTTTCCAATTAACAATAGATTGGCAGGTAAAGGGCAGCATCCCTTCTCTGCAGTGGATGTGTGTTTGAGTAATGTCACTGCTTCACTTCTTCGGCTCTATTGAGTGAAGAAACGGGAAGGCAAACAAACACCGCAGCTAATGCAAACTAGCGTTTAATTTGTCTAATCATCTCAGCCGTCTGCTCGGGCTGAGGTGGAGAATCAATCACCGCTCATGTCATGCATTGACATTTAAAATGATTTCCCCAGCAGCTTTGAAGGCAACAGCCTGGACAGTTAAAGTAGTCCGTTTTGGCTGGCTGCATGAGCAAGGCACCTCACATGTTGCCGCTGACCAAGTAGTACAAAGATTTTAATGTGCATAGAATATGGTCTCAAAACTAGCCCTATCTATGATGGCAATATGTGTGTATATATCTCTAACAGTGACTTTTGTGTGGATCAGGTTGGGTACGTTACTCTCTGATGGGAAACCCGTTATCAGGAGAGCACAGCTTGATGATCGATTCAGCTGAGCTAGGCGATGATGCGGTATACGAGTGTCAAGCCACACAAGCTGGGCTGCGATCACACAGAGCCAAACTGACGGTGCTGGGTAAGAACCATGTGTGTGTGTGATATGAGTGAGTGAGAATGATCGAAAGTGAGAAGAAACCACTGCAATATAACTCTCCTGCAACTGATTAAAAACCGGGGGGAATAGAGCATTCCTCATAGTCCCCAATTTCATTAACAGTATTTAAACTAGTGCCTCAAATGTGTAACACTGCAAATTTCTCTGCTCCACATAAAACACTTCGGAAATCCCACCCCCATGCAATCCTATGTCAAGCCTTCATTATTTATTCACAATTTTAAATCAAACCCCAACAGAACTCATTTTTTCAAACCGAGCAAAACAGTCGACAGAAACACTGAGAAAAATAACCCCCACTTCACTGTTTCTTTCCCTCTCTCAATCTCTATAGCCTACTGACACTTAACACTATGAAGGACCAAGGAAATGTGATTGCAGCAGTCACAAATGACTTGCGTGAATGGTTAAAAGTCAAAGTCTGCACAGTTAGCACATTTTACAGTGACTAACGGAATTTATCAACCGCAGGGCTGCTTTTACATTAACGCAATGTGATTGATCTGCATATTCTCCAGCATTTAGCGACAGGGGGGTGGGGGTGGGGGGAACGAGGAGGGGTGAACAATCAGTGGGGATTTCAGCTCAGTGCTGCATTGCTGACACCTGGTGGCACGACTTGGACAGAGCCATGTTTTATATTAGCTGAAAAACATAGATTTCCCCTGAGAAGTAAGGATATCAAGGGCTAAAAATATAAGATGTTAAAGATTTAGCATTATGAAAGCGAGAAAGGTCAAGTTTGTTACTGCACGATAAAAATAATTTTGCCTCTAATTGAACAAAATTGGCACAGCCACACAGACTCATCAAAGAAAAGAAGGGCTACAACAATAGCCTTTGTACACACTGCCAATGTCTGGCACACTGTTCGAATTCCCAGACTAAAGTGTCGCAAATATGCCAGCTCCTGTGTGGAAGGAATGAGGTGTGAGTGTGTGCACGTATATGTAAGCGTTCATGTGTGTACGTGCATGTAGGGGCATGTGGGGAAATCAATGCAGCCCGATGAGACCAAAGCAATCCAACAGAGTCAAAGAAGTCAACGGCAGGAGTGCAGTCGAGGGAATCCACATGGAAATTAGAATCACCTCGCACACGGATTCCATTAGCGCCTGGGCAAGACCAGCAAAAAGACCTCTGACAATTCTGATACAAAAACAGAAATTGGTTCGGAGAAAAGGAACAGGACAGACAGAAAAGAGTGTACCACAGAAAGAATATATATATATTTTTTTTGCATGTTTCTATGCATACTACGTGATGGACACTTTCATCAAATGTGGCAGACACTGTTTGCCCAAGGCTTGCACACAGGCATGCAAACAAATGAACAAATCAGTAATTCAGATGAAACAGGCCTGGGGCAGAGTGCCTGTAAATAGACTCAAATCTCAGCCATGTTAAAAGGGCATGAGTACTGTCTTAACTTCTTTTCATAGAGAGTCAATCTCTCTGTCCATTTACCAGCTTGTTCTGTAGTGACATGACATACAGCCAAGTATGGCGAACCATACTCAGAATTTGTGCATTTAACCCATCCAAAGTGCATACACACAGCAGTGAGCACACACACACCATGAACACACACCCGGAGCAGTGGGCAGCCATTTATCCTCTGGTGCCCGGGGACCAGTTGGGGGTTCGGTGCCTTGCTCAAGGGCACCTCAGTCGTGGTATTGCCGGCCCGAGACTCAAACCCACAACCTTAGGGTTAGGAGTCAAACCCTCTAACCACTAGGCCACGACTTCCTATATAGGTCAAACTGGCAGAATTAAATGATTCCACACTGCAGTCAGAAAGGGGTTAGGCTATGGCTTTATGTATGAAGTACATGTGCAGTACGTGTAATTTATGCTAGGATTAGGTAAATATACTCTCATATAAGGTGTCACAATATTCAATAGTCTACTGGTCATTAGGACACTTGTCGTTAGTGCATAAAATTTCAATGTTTATAAACCATGTTGGTTGCCAACATAATATATTCAAAAATATTCAATAACATTCAGGCCTACTGTATAATTTCCAAATGGTATATACAATTATACAGTGTAAAAAACCTTAATACTCAGATCCTATTGATGATTTGTTGTTGATTAAGATTTATCCTTACAAATCCAAGTCTCCATTATCCAAGTAACCCATTATCACAAAATCTTTAATGAGCCACTTGTGGGTTCCCATAGTGATTGGACACCTGTAAATTTTAGGCTAATTGGGGGGAAATGACAATCTTCCACAGACAAGTAGAACAATTATGATGTAGCCTTCATGTGTTTTTCTTGAAGTAAAAAAAAAAAAAAACTCTTTAATTCAATTTTCAGTGCCACCTTCAGATCCCGTAGTGGAGGGAGGGCCAGTGGTCCGCCTGAAGGCTCATACTGCTCATAACCTGACATGCCGGGCATCTGGGGCCAAACCTGCCGCAGAGATTACCTGGTACCGAGATGGAGAGATAATGCACGATGCCATCTACACAAAGGTAAGAATGTGGGCACATCAGGCTTTATGGCAGGCACTATGGCTGATTACAACTTAGGGTCTCTTTCTTGCCCCTTACCTGTCCTTCACATTAGTTCCTTCACACAGTGCACACTCAAAGTTGTGAAAACTCTCTTGTATTCAATCTCTGTACGTCTCATCCTCATCACCCTACCACAAGCTGCCTCCTTATGTGCCTCTTTTTTCTCTCACTCTTGCTGTTGCTCTAATACTCGAGCATAACTGGAGCATGTCAAAGCTCAGACAGGCATAAGCGTTTGATACAGTTTCCGCTGAGAGAGAAAGAGCAAAGGAGGGAGAGAGGGAGTGAGAGAGGGAAAAGAGAGAGAGAAAGGGAGAGGGTGGGAGAAGAGAGGGGAAATCAGCCACAACAATGCCGAAACACAATGGGAAGTGCAGTGGAGTGTGAACCGGCTGCAACTGCGAAAGTGTCACATTTGTCATGCTCTCTGACCACGCTAAACGACACTAAACGACATGTTTAAGGGGGCAAGAGCCAGCAGTGAATCGAGGGAAGTGGAGGAAAGGGAGAGAGAAAGAAAGACAGATGGAACCCGGAAAGAAGATGAAGGAAAAATGAACACAGGAGACGATTGTTTAAGAGCGGGGTGGAAAATGCAAAGCCATTTTGATTTAAGCTGGAGAAAAAAAAAACTAGATGGAAAGCCTCATGAAGACACAAAGAACAAAGTGAAGGAATGTGAAAATGGTAGACAGAGGAGGGCAAGTTGGTGGGAGAGAGCAGATGAGTAATAAGAAAAGGACAGTGAGTGGAAGGCTGATGACAGGCGGCGTCGTGACTCGATCTAGCATAAAAATGCTTTCACCGCGTCAGAGGTTAAGCGTGTGACTTGCTATTGATTCGCCCCCAGGCTCTCCAGGGAACTGTCTTCCCATAATGCTCCTGCCCTAGTACAGCACTGTGCCTTTCCCCCCTCCAATCGTCTCAAACCTAAAACTGCGCCTGATCCTCCATTAAGGCTGTCTTGTAGATTCAGCGGGCAGCAATTCACCTAGACTGCACTACACCTCTCCCCACTTAGGCGTATTGATTTCTCACACACAATAAATAGATTTCGAGGATGACATGCAGCAGGAAGAGCTGATAGACAGATCTTTGGGAAAACGTGCTATTGGCAGAACGGTTCCAGCAGCGTCTTAAAACAAAGACACTCACATGCCTTTCTAAACTGATGGCGGCTTTAATTCTCTGCAATGCACAGCCTATGGAGCTGGCACAGAGTTGAGCTCAAATGGGATTATGGGCATCATGGGAATTCCTTATTAAATTAGGATGTGCATCAGAAAATATAGGACAATCAGATTAGGGTTATCATGTCTATGTGATTTTAACTGATAACAAGATGAGAGAAATAGCTGTGTGTTTTGTATCTGAAGTACACAGACCATTAAGGCGAAATAACATTTCAGTAGCCATTCTGTTTGTCAAATGTCTCTTCCTATTTGAATCCAAAGGGTGTCACACATAACAATTATGGATAGTTTTGTTAAAAGCTGCCTTTGCCATTTTCGGAAACATTAAATCGAGGCATTCTGTTTTCAGAGAGCTACAGCAATTTGTTCCACCAGCACTGATACTGTCTCAGTTTTTTAACTAGTTTCACACCGTATCACTGTCTTTTCAGACTTTGATGGAGGATGGAAAGAGAGAAACAGCGGTTAGCATGCTACCCATGGTGCCTGAGGATAGCGATTCTGGACGTACCTACACCTGCAGGGTCCTAAACCCAGCTGCTCCTGCAGGTCGCCAAACTTCGGTTACCATCAGTGTTCAGCGTGAGTAGTTTTTATGTATTTATTTTTCTCTGTGATGCAGATTTTGCGGTGCTTATTTCATTTATGTTTTTTTTTTTTTTTTTTACTCTCTGTATTCCGAATACTTGAAAATGACATGTGCTTTGTATTGTAATGTATTACAAATTTGATTTCCTAAAATAAAAGGTATGGCTCATTAGAAAAAAACACATTAAAAATACCAGAGAGATGAGTATTTCAGTGTAAGATTAGTGGTTCAGTAAATTTGAGACTTGGTTTAAATATATTTGCATGGCACTGTACAATTGTCTATTTATATGCAAGGTTTTTTTGTAAAAAAAAAAAAAGACGTGTAATTGGACAGGGGAATGGATTTTTAAAAAGGATTGTGACTTACATTTACACACCTGGAGCTTGGCAGTGAAGTCATTTGGAAGGATTTGTAAAGCCTCTATTGCTGCAGTGAATCTAATCCTGCATGTTTCCTTCCAGATCCTCCGTCTGTGACTCTCTCTGTTCAGCCTCAGACTGTAATGGAGGGAGCAAAAGTGTTGTTCATTTGCTCTGCCTCTGCCAACCCTGAGATCACAGGTTACAGGTAAGCACATCTAATATCACAACAGACTCAATGCATAATCCCAGATTATCCACTCCATCAGATTTAGGTTTGAGTGTAAATCCCAAATTGGATATAAATTACAGATCAACTGCTTTGTGCACAGTTGCTTCAGTGTTTGGTGTTAATAATAGTTGTTATTGTAAAGAGTGAAACATCACAAAGAATGTACCACTGAATCAAATAAATGAATGCATTTTCATGTTCATGTTGCAAACAGATGGTCCAAGGGTGGGGTTCCTATCTCGGAGGCTAATGGTGACAGCCTGGAAGTGACCGTAGACCACTCTTACTTTACAGACCCAGTGTCCTGCGAGGTGTCCAACTCAGTAGGAAGTACTAATGTCAGCACCTTAGTGGATGTACAATGTAAGTGATTTTATGTCATCCACCTCCGTAATAACTTATAAAATTGGAGATGTTCAATCTGTATTACTCTCATTTATCCTAAATTTCAAAGAAGGAAATGAAAAAAGGCCTTAAAATCAAGAGGATATCCTTTAGAGATGTTTGTTGTATTTTAAATAAGACTGAATAGAAAGTGCTTGATAAATTACATCACTTTGTAACTCACCATTTTTTGTTGTGGCCATGTATTTTGGTCTCCATTCAGATTTAGATGAGGAGTGTCTGTTAAATAAGATTTCATTCAGTACAGTCTAACAGCAGTGTTCAGGTATAATCAGTCTCTTAAATAATGTAAACGTGCACTGCATGAAAGAATTTCATATACAAGAAGTAAACAATACACGGTCACATCTTTTCCTTCGAAAATATAGTGCCATACGTACCTCGCACATTAATTCCTTGGAATTACCTTCTTTTGCTACCTGTATTCTTAATAGGGGATGCGAACATTGTAATGGGCTTCATTTTTGTTTTATACTTGCAAAGACAAACTCCAGGGAAATGTACTAAAACACAACTGGAATTCACATCTTTTATTTTTAGTTGGTCCCAGGTTGCTGACAGAACCGAAACCCCAGACAGTGGACATAGGGATGGATGCTGCTTTCACTTGCTCATGGACAGGCAACCCTCCCCTCACTCTGGCCTGGACTAAACAAGGCTCCAGTGTGGTATGGTGACCTCTTCTTTTCTTCCTAAAAATTGCACACCATCTACAACTGTCACAGCAATCCTATTTGGATTCATTCAATGTATTCTACATGTATATTGATTTTCATTAGGGTATGGAAAGATTGGGTTGGAGTGATTCAGAACAACTGTTAGCCCAGTCCAGTTTTTATTTGATCCAATAAACACATTCCATCTCCATTAAGTTTATTCACTTAAAAAAGGTTCATTACTTTAAACAAGTATGTTATCATGTATATCATGTATAAACAATTATAACATGTCATATCTCAACTCGGGCACCAGAATTACCCACCTCCAAAATCCCAATTTAACCCCTGTCTGTACAGGAAAGATAAAATGATTTTCTGCTCAGAGCTGGATGGTTAATGGATGACTTTTCTGTTTACGGCACATTTACAGGAGTTTAGAAAATGGATAAAGTGATTGCTAGCCTAAAATGAAAGTTTAGCTCCAGTAGATGTGTGAAATGCATCAGCCTATTCTGCTGTAAGTGTTTCTCTGCTGCTGCTTAATCAGATTCCATAAAGAGCCTGAGAAAGCAAACAAAAAGCGAGAGAGGAAGGAAAAATAGTGGGAGAGAGAGAGAGAGTGGGAGGCTAAGGCTGAAAAGCCAGAAGGTTCTGATGAGACAATCAGTTAATTTTGCCATGATTACATCCCTCCACCCTGCCCTTCCTGAGTATGGGCCGATCTGATCCACAAGTAGAGCGTTTACTTCATCGCCACAAGATATGGCTTAATTGGCTAATTCGATGAGTGCTGGCGAATGGAAAATCGAGGCGAGTGCTAAACGGATTAATCACAGTTTGGTGGCGTCAAGAGTGGGAAGGAGGGGAAGGGGAAG